>NC_092173.1:36166853-36274353 GCF_045791955.1 Oncorhynchus clarkii lewisi | reverse complement strand
GACACTGGTGTGACAGACAGACAGAGAAGACTGAGGAGGTGGAGATCACACTGGTGTGACAGACAGGCAGACAGAGAATACTGAGGAGGTGGAGATCACACTGGTGTGACAGACAGACAGACAGAGAAGACTGACGAGGTGGAGATCACACTGGTGTGACAGACAGACAGACAGAGAAGTTTGAGGAGGTGGAGATCACACTGGTGTGACAGACAGACAGAGAAGACTGAGGAGGTGGAGATCACACTGGTGTGACAGACAGACAGACAGAGAAGACTGAGGAGGTGGAGATCACACTGGTGTGACAGACAGACAGAGAAGACTGAGGAGGTGGAGATCACACTGGTGTGACAGACAGATGGAGAAGCCTGAGGAGGTGGAGATCACACTGGTGTGACAGACAGACAGAGAAGACTGAGGAGGTAGAGATCACACTGGTGTGACAGACAGACAGAGGGACAGCAGAGCACAGACCTGGATGACTGAACTTTGAACTGGGCTTCACCTCTAAGAACCTGGACCCCCCCCCCCCCCCCCCCCCCCCCTTCACTCCCCCCCTACCTCCCTCCACTGGGAAGAAACATGGGAAGGAAGATGGTTCTGTCTCCAAGCAACAAGCCCCTCACCCCTCCTCTCCCTCTGTGTCAGACTGTCTGTCTGTTGCCTTAACTTTGCTCTCATCATTTTGTATGAAAGGAATTCAACGGGAGGAGGAGGAAAAGGAGAAATGCTGAGGTGGAGAGTTGAAATGAGTTTTATCTGCTATGTGAGCAGAGTTTCCCCTGTCCTTGCCATATATAGTCATATCATGCGTATTTAATGTGTATTAGTACAGTACATTACTGTTGTCATAGGAATGTTCTGAATTATGCACAACGTTTCATATTAGCCTAACCCGCTGAATGGAGTATCTATTTTATATGTAGTAGAAGTTTATCCATATGTCAACCTGAAGAGCATTGTACATGCAATTAGAGAGAGGGTGGAGATTGAGAGATAGGGGGGAGATGGAGAGAGAGGGGGAGATGGGGAGAGAGGGGGGGAGATGGAGAGAGAGGGGGGAGATGGGAGAGAGAGGGGGGGAGATGGAGAGAGAGGGGGGAGATGGAGAGAGAGGGGGGGAGATGGAGAGAGAGGGGGGAGATGGAGATGGAGAGAGAGGGGGGAGATGGGGGGAGATGGGGGAGATGGAGAGAGAGGGGGGGAGATGGAGAGAGGGGGGAGATGGAGAGAGAGGGGGGAGATGGAGAGAGAGGGGGGAGATGGAGATGGAGAGAGAGGGGGGAGATGGAGAGAGAGGGGGGAGATGGAGAGAGAGGGGGAGATGGAGAGAGAGGGGGGAGATGGAGATGGAGAGAGAGGGGGGGAGATGGAGAGAGAGGGGGGAGATGGAGAGAGAGGGGAGATGGAGAGAGGGGGGAGATGGAGATGGAGAGAGAGGGGGGAGATGGAGAGAGAGGGGGGAGATGGAGAGAGAGGGGGGAGATGGAGAGAGAGGGGGGAGATGGAGAGAGAGGGGGGAGATGGAGATGGAGAGAGAGGGGGGAGATGGAGAGAGAGGGGGGAGATGGAGAGAGAGGGGGGAGATGGAGAGAGAGGGGGGAGATGGAGAGAGAGGGGGGAGATGGGGAGAGAGGGGGGAGATGGGGAGAGAGGGGGAGATGGAGAGGGGGGGAGATGGAGAGAGAGGGTGGAGATGGAGAGAGAGGGGCGAGATGGAGAGAGAGGGGCGAGATGGAGAGAGAGGGGGGAGATGGAGAGAGAGGGGGGAGATGGAGAGAGGGGGGAGAGAGGGGGGAGATGGAGAGAGAGGGGCAGAGATGGAGAGAGATGGAGGGGGACAGATGGAGAGAGAGGGGGAGAGATGGAGAGAGATGGAGGGGGAGAGATCTCCAGTTCCCTCTCTCTCTCTCCAGTTCCCTCTCTCTCTCCAGTTCCCTCTCTCTCTCTCCAGTTCCCTACCCTCTCTCTCTCTCCAGTTCCCTCTCTCTCTCCAGTTCCCCCTCTCTCTCTCCAGTTCCCTCTCTCTCTCCAGTTCCCCCTCTCTCTCTCCAGTTCCCTCTCTCTCTCTCCAGTTCCCTCTCTCTCTCCAGTTCCCTCTCTCTCTCTCTTTTTTTTTTCTCAGACAGCCTGTTCTATTTGCAGTTTGACACACACAAGTCTTCTCCGCTTCAGTCTATGATGAACAGCGTGTGTTTTGTATCACTAATATTTAGTCAATTGGAAGCGCAGTGCAGAGGAGACAGTGGACGTGCTGTAAGAGATGCTTGGTGTTGTTCAGCTCTGGCTGTACCCTCCTCTGTCAGGCTTCTGTTCATCCTTTAGATACCTGCATGTCATGCTTTACTGGTGTCAGAATCAACCTCTGGTTATGTGTTGGACCGGGCAGCTTTCTCTCTCTGGTGTATCACTGCTGGAGTCTGACTCAGTGGGATGTTTTAGTTTGAGTGAGTCAGTGGGATGTTTTAGTTTGAGTGAGTCAGTGGGATGTTTTAGGTTGAGTGAGTCAGTGGGATGTTTTAGGTTGAGTGAGTCAGTGGGATGTTTTAGGTTGAGTGAGTCAGTGGGATGTTTTAGGTTGAGTGAGTCAGTGGGATGTTTTAGGTTGAGTGAGTCAGTGGGATGTTTTAGGTTGAGTGAGTCAGTGGGATGTTTTAGGTTGAGTGAGTCAGTGGGATGTTTTAGGTTGAGTGAGTCAGTGGGATGTTGAGTGGAGAGACTGTATTTAATCGACTGAATGAATGAACCCAGAGGTCCACCCGAAAAGAAGGGAGTAGAAAACATCATCACCACAGAGGACAACATAACCAGAGGAGCTGCTTTCTGTCATATTTTTTGTGCGTTCCTATTTGAAGACTGGAGCCATGCTTTTGTTATTTAAACCAGGAAGTTTATTTAGTTTCAATAACATCTGTTTTGTTGTGATTTTGCTTCCGCGTCCTACCCACTGACCACCTCAAACTAGCAATCAATTAAACAATCAAATCACTTTGACTGATATGCTGACCACCTCTCTACTGAGCCCCTAAAGTTACTGATGAAGTAGAGGTCAGAAAGTGTCAGGTCTCACTTCTAACCTTTCAGTTTGACCCTTGAACTTTGTCATATGATGTCCTGGAGATTTTGAAAGCCCTTCATATCGCACATATCACTCCTAACATATCGCACAGCTAGTGGCTTGCACATTTCAAACCTGCCACACTGATAGGGAATACTACACAAGAAACTCCCGTATAGAAGATTCAACTACACTGAACAAAAATAAAAAACACAACATACACAATTCACAAGATTTTACTGAGTAACAGTTCATATAAAGAAATCAGTCAATTTAAATCCATTTGTTATGCCCTGATATATGGATTTCATGGCTGGGAATACAGATATGCATCTGATCACAGATACCTTGGTCTGCAGTTGGATATACTGAGGCCGGTTGGACATATTGCCAAATTCTAACAAACGACTTTGGAGGAGACTTGTGGTAGAGAAATGAACATTCAATTCTCTGGCAACAGCTCCGATGGACATTCCTGCAGTCAGCACGCCAATTGCACGCTCCCTCAACAGCACATTTTAGAGTGGCCTTTTGTCCCCTGCACAAGGTGCATCTATGTAATGATCATGCTGTTTAATCAGCTTCTTGATATGCCACACCTGTCAGGTGAATGTATTTTCCTGGCAGAGGAGAAATGCTCACTAACAGGGATGTCAACACATTTGTGAGAAGAAGAAAAATGCGTAAAAAGTTTTTTGTGCGTAAAGAACATTTCTGGGATCTGTTATTTCCCCTGTGGGGTTGTACCTCACCGTAGGTTGGTGTAGACACCCTGTGGGGTTGTACCTTGCCGTAGGTTGGTGTAGACACCCTGTGGTGTTATACCTTGCCGTAGGTTGGTGTAGACACCCTGTGGGGTTGTACCTCACCGTAGGTCAGTGTAGACACCCTGTGGGGTTGTACCTCACCGTAGGTCAGTGTAGACACCCCGTGGGGTTGTACCTCACCGTAGGTCAGTGTAGACACCCTGTGGGGTTGTACCTCACCGTAGGTCAGTGTAGACACCCTGTGGGGTTGTACCTCACCGCAGGTCGGTGTAGACACCCTGTGGGGTTGTACCTCACCGCAGGTCAGTGTAGACACCCTGTGGGGTTGTACCTCACCGTAGGTCAGTGTAGATACCCTGTGGGGTTGTACCTCACCGTAGGTCAGTGTAGACACCCCGTGGGGTTGTACCTCACCGTAGGTCAGTGTAGACACCCCGTGGGGTTGTACCTCACCGTAGGTCAGTGTAGACACCCTGTGGGGTTGTACCTCACCGTAGGTCAGTGTAGACACCCCGTGGGGTTGTACCTCACCGTAGGTCAGTGTAGACACCCTGTGGGGTTGTACCTCACCGTAGGTCAGTGTAGACACCCTGTGGGGTTGTACCTCACCGTAGGTCGGTGTAGACACCCTGTGGTGTTGTACCTCACCGTAGGTCGGTGTAGACACCCTGTGGGGTTGTACCTCACCGTAGGTCAGTGTAGACACCCCGGGGGGTTGTACCTCACCGTAGGTCAGTGTAGATACCCTGTGGGGTTGTACCTCACCGTAGGTCAGTGTAGACACCCCGTGGGGTTGTACCTCACCGTAGGTCGGTGTAGACACCCTGTGGTGTTGTACCTCACCGTAGGTCGGTGTAGACACCCTGTGGGGTTGTACCTTGCCGTAGGTTGGTGTAGACACCCTGTGGTGTTGTACCTCACCGTAGGTCAGTGTAGACACCCCGGGGGGTTGTACCTCACCGTAGGTCAGTGTAGACACCCTGTGGGGTTGTACCTCACCGTAGGTCAGTGTAGACACCCCGTGGGGTTGTACCTTGCCGTAGGTCGGTGTAGACACCCTGTGGTGTTGTACCTTGCCGTAGGTTGGTGTAGACACCCTGTGGGGTTGTACCTTGCCGTAGGTTGGTGTAGACACCCTGTGGGGTTGTACCTCACCGTAGGTCAGTGTAGACACCCTGTGGGGTTGTACCTCACCGTAGGTCAGTGTAGACACCCTGTGGGGTTGTACCTCACCGTAGGTCAGTGTAGACACCCTGTGGGGTTGTACCTCACCGTAGGTCAGTATCCATTACCAGCCCCTTCACGCAGGCCTTCTTAGGGAGACATCATAGCACTTGATTTGTTTTATTCACCTGTTTCTAATTCTGGTGTTTTTTAGTGTTGCTCTCTCATTCTGGCTGCACCTCCCTAATCTCTGACCCTAACCTCTGACCCTGTATCGTGTTCTACAGAAGCCAGGGAACCATTTGGTCTGTAGGGTGAGGTGCTACTTTAGAATTATGTTATTCAAAAATACAAATAAATGTTATTTGAATTATGAAACAATTGAAGGAATGTTGAATGAGCCTTGGAGATAATGTGGATTTGTTAGTTTCAGGTGTTGTGTGAGTTTTGAGTGATTATAATGCGAAGGGAGTTAGGATACGGTCCTATCTGTACTTGGCTAGTTTGGTCTGCTCTAAACCATGCCCTCTCTGAGATCTTTATAATGTTTATCAAACCTGTTTAGAAGTTTATGGTTTACATCAACGTCCTCCATCTTGTCAGAAAGCTGTTATCACCCACAGAGCAAGCCAACACTTTTATTACAATATGTCTGATGTTACGGTTCATCTCTCTGGCCAAACACAGCTCTGTAATCTCCCTCTGTGGAACAGTCCTGTGTCCCTGTAGGTTTAGTTTATTGTCCCCTTTTTTTGGTATCTATTTTGTTTTGATTTGGAGATGGTTCCGAGCTGCTAAATCCGTGTAGTTGAACAACAGGCCTTATCTTCTGACTCTTGCCACGGTGACAACATTGAGAACAGGTGAAAAATCCTTTCTGCATATTATTATTAGCTGTAAAAAAAATAAAAAATACATGTATTTATTGTGTACAAAATGTTCAATAATAAAACTTTAAAACAAAATAATGTCTTTTTTGTATTTTTATTCTTCACAGTAGACAATACAATATCTGTCTAGTCTGTGAGTGAGGGGATTTGTTCATTATCCAGAACAGCATCAGAAGGCAGTTTCCTGACGGGGTCAGCAAGGAGGAGAGATGGTGCGAGGGAGAATCGCTTACACCCTGATCATTACTTAGGTTCTACTAAATACTTTCCATATTGTATTTTTTGTCCCGTGGGATGTTATTTTCAGTTGATATCTTATTACATCTGACAGAAGGTAAGATAGAGGATGTTCAGTGATACTGTTCAGTGATAGAGGATAGAGGATGTTCAGTGATACTGTTCCGTGATAGAGGATAGAGGATGTTCATTGACACTGTTCAGTGATAGAGGATAGAGGATGTTCAGTGATAGAGAATAGAGGATGTTCAGTGATACTGTTCCGTGATAGAGGATAGAGGATGTTCAGTGATAGAGGATAGAGGATGTTCAGTGATACTGGTCAGTGATAGAGGATAGAGGATGTTCAGTGATACTGTTCCGTGATAGAGGATAGAGGATGTTCTCACGACGGTGCCATGAAGAGCGAGGACGAGAGGGGTTGGTTATTGTTCAGTATGAACAGATGCTGAGTGACTGTGTGTGTTGAGTTTGGGTTTACCTTCAGGCTATATTATATCTCTATTCAGCCGGAGGAGTTTGAAGAAAACCCTGATTCAGATGGACTACGTGTTTCGTAAATGTGTTACTACACCTGTGTGAACGATAATACATTTCATACTATATGTTTGATAAGAAATCATCTCCAGAATATATATTATAGTTAAGTAGACCCACACACTTAAATCATCTCTCTAAGATATTATAGTTAAATCATCTCTCTCTAAGACATTATAGTTAAATCATCTCTCTCCAAGATATTATAGTTAAATCATCTCTCTCTAAGACATTATAGTTAAATCATCTCTCTCCAAGATATTATAGTTAAATCATCTCTCTCTAAGACATTATAGTTAAATCATCTCTCTCCAAGATATTATAGTTAAATCATCTCTCTCTAAGACATTATAGTTAAATCATCTCTCTCTAAGACATTATAGTTAAATCATCTCTCTCTAAGACATTATAGTTAAATCATCTCTCTCCAAGATATTATAGTTAAATCATCTCTCTCTAAGACATTATAGTTAAATCATCTCTCTCCAAGATATTATAGTTAAATCATCTCTCTCTAAGACATTATAGTTAAATCATCTCTCTCCAAGATATTATAGTTAAATCATCTCTCTCCAAGATATTATAGTTAAATCATCTCTCTCCAAGATATTATAGTTAAATCATCTCTCTACAAGATATTATAGTTAAATCATCTCTCTCTAAGATATTATATTTAAATCATCTCTCTCTAAGACATTATAGTTAAATCATCTCTCTCCAAGATATTATAGTTAAATCATCTCTCTCCAAGATATTATAGTTAAATCATCTCTCTCCAGGACATTATAGTTAAATCATCTCTCTCTAAGATATTATAGTTAAATCATCTCTCTCCAAGATACTATAGTTAAATCATCTCTCTCCAAGATATTATAGTTAAATCATCTCTCTCCAAGATATTATAGTTAAATCATCTCTCTAAGACATTATAGTTAAATTATCTCTCTCCAAGATATTATAGTTAAATCATCTCTCTCCAAGATATTATAGTTAAATCATCTCTCTCTAAGACATTATAGTTAAATCATCTCTCTCCAAGATATTATAGTTAAATCATCTCTCTCCAAGATATTATAGTTAAATCATCTCTCTCCAAGATATTATAGTTAAATCATCTCTCTACAAGATATTATAGTTAAATCATCTCTCTCTAAGATATTATATTTAAATCATCTCTCTAAGACATTATAGTTAAATCATCTCTCTCCAAGATATTATAGTTAAATCATCTCTCTCCAAGATATTATAGTTAAATCATCTCTCTCCAAGATATTATAGTTAAATCATCTCTCTCCAAGATATTATAGTTAAATCATCTCTCTCCAAGACATTATAGTTAAATCATCTCTCTCCAAGATATTATAGTTAAATCATCTCTCTCCAAGATATTATAGTTAAATCATCTCTCTCCAGGACATTATAGTTAAATCATCTCTCTCTAAGATATTATAGTTAAATCATCTCTCTCCAAGATATTATAGTTAAATCATCTCTCTCTCCAAGATATTATAGTTAAATCATCTCTCTCCAAGATATTATAGTTAAATCATCTCTCTCCAGGACATTATAGTTAAATCATCTCTCTCCAGAATATTATAGTTAAATCATCTCTCTCCAAGATATTATAGTTAAATCATCTCTCTCCAAGATATTATAGTTAAATCATCTCTCTCCAAGATATTATAGTTAAATCATCTCTCTAAGACATTATAGTTAAATTATCTCTCTCCAAGATATTATAGTTAAATCATCTCTCTCCAAGATATTATAGTTAAATCATCTCTCTCCAAGATATTATAGTTAAATCATCTCTCTAAGACATTATAGTTAAATCATCTCTCTCCAAGACATTATAGTTAAATCATCTCTCTCCAGAATATTGTAGTTAAATCATCTCTCTAAGACATTATAGTTAAATCATCTCTCTCCAAGATATTATAGTTAAATCATCTCTCTCCAAGATATTATAGTTAAATCATCTCTCTCCAGGACATTATAGTTAAATCATCTCTCTAAGATATTATAGTTAAATCATCTCTCTCTAAGACATTATAGTTAAATCATCTCTCTCTAGGACATTATAGTTATATCATCTCTCTCCAAGATATTATAGTTAAATCATCTCTCTCCAGAATATTGTAGTTAAGTAGACCCACACCAGCATAGAGAGGCAGGTCCTGGACTGATGGAGGACTTTGGCCTGAGAATGTATAAGTGAATGTGGATCTGTTGTCAATTAAGGTCTTCCATTTGGAAAATCTGACCATAATTCTGTCCTCCTGATTCCTGCTTACAAGCAAAAATTCAAGCAGGAGTTAGGATCACCACTTTATTTTAAGAATGTGAAATGTCAGAATAATAGTAGAGAGAATTATTTATTTCAACTTTTATTTCTTTCATCACATTCCCAGTGGGTCAGAAGTTTACATACACTCAATTAGTATTTGGTAGCATTGCCTTTAAATTGTTTAACTTGGGTCAAACGTTTCAGGTAGCCTTCCACAAGCTTCCCACAATATGTTGGGTGAATGTTGTCCCATTCCTCCTGACAGAGCTGGTGTAACTGAGTCAGGTTTGTAGGCCTCCTTGCTCGCACACGCTTTTTCAGTTCTGCCCACAAATGTTCTGTAGGATTGAGGTCGGGGCTTTGTGATGGCCACTCCAATACCTTGACTTTGTTGTCCTTAAGCCATTTTGCCACAACTTTGGAAGTATGCTTGGGGTCATTGTCCATTTGGAAGACCCATTTGTGAACAAGCTTTAACTTCCTGACTGATGTCTTGAGATGTTGCTTCGATATATCCACATCATTTTCCTACTCATTACTAATGAAGACATCATTTTTTGGAATTTTCCAAGCTGTTATAAAGGCACAGTCAACTTAGTGTATGTAAACTTCTGACCCAATGGAATTGTGATACAGTGAATTATAAGTGAAATAATCTGTCTGTAAACAATTGTTGGAAAAATTACTTGTGTCATGCACAAAGTAGATGTCCTAACCGAATTGCCAAAACTATAGTTTGTTATTAAGAAATTTGTGGAGTGGTTGAAAAAGGAGTTTTAATGACTCCAACCTAAGAGTATGTAAACTTCCGACTTCAAATGTACATACCCCAACCAGAAGCCATGGATTACAGGCAACATTCGCACTGAGCTAAAGAGTAGAGTTGCCACTTTCAAGGAGCGGGACTGTAGCTGATAAGAAATCCAGCTATGGCCTCCGATGAGCCATCAAATAGGCAATGTGTCAATACAGGACTAAGATCGAATCGTACTACACTGGCTATGACACTCGTCAGATGTGGCAGGGCTTGCAAACTATTACATACTACAAAGGGAAGCACAGCCGAGAGCTTCCCAGTAACACGAGCCTACCAGACAAGCCAAATAACTTATATGCTTGCTTCGAGGCAAGTAACACTGAAACATGCATGAGAGCATCAGCTGTTCCGGATGACACTCTCCGCAGTCGATGTGAGCAAGACCTTTAAACAGGTCAACATTCACAAGGCCGCAGGGCCAGATGGATTACCAGGACGTGTACACAGAGCATGCGCTGACCAACTGGCAAGTGTTTTCACTGACATTTTCAACCTCTCCCTGTCCGTGTCTGTAATACCAACATGTTTCAAGCAGACCACCATACTCCCTGTGCCCAAGAACACTAAGGTAACATGCCTAAATGACTACCGACCCGTAGCACCTACATCTGTAGCCATGAAATGCTTTGAAAGGCTGGTCATTGCTCACATCCACACCACTATCCCAGAAACACTAGACCCACTCCAATTTGTACACCGCACCAACAGATCCACAGATGGTGCAATCTCTATTGCACTCCACACTGCCCTTTCACACCTGGACAAAAGGAACACCTATTTGAGAATGCTATTCATTGACTACAGCTCAGCGTTCAACACCATAGTGCCCTCAAAGCTCATCACTAAGCTAAGGACCCTGGGACTAAGCACCTCCCTCTGCAACTGGATCCTGGACTTCCTGACGGGCTGCCACCAGGTGGTAAGAGTAGGTAACAACACATCCGCCACGCTGATCCTCAACATGGGGGCCCCTCATTGATGCGTGCTCAGTCCCCTCCTGTACTCCCTGTTCACTCATGACTGCACAGCCAGGCACGACTCCAACACCATCATTAAGTTTGCTGATGACACAACAGTGCCTGATCACCGACAACGATGAGAGCCTATAGGGAGGTAATCAGGGACCTGAGCATGTGGTACAAGGACAACAATCTCTCCCGCAACGTGATCAAGACAAAGGATATGATTGTGGACTACAGGAAAAGGAGGACCGAGCATGCCACCATTCTCATCGACGGGGCTGTAGTGGAGCAGGTTGAGAGCTTCAAGTTCCTTGGTGTCCTCATCACCAACAAACTAACATGGTCCAAGCACACTAAAAATTGTCAAAGACTCCAGCCACCCTAGTCGTAGACTGCTCTCTCTGCTACCGCACGGCAAGCGGTACTGGACCCCCAAGTCTAGGTCCAAGAGGCTTCTAAACAGCTTCTACTCCTAAGCCATATGACTCCTGAACATCTAGTCAAAACAGACTATTTGCATCTCCCCCCTTCTACGCTGCTGCTACTCTCTGTTATCTATGCATAGTCACTTTAATAACTCCACCTACATGTACATATTACCTTGACAACGGTGCCCCGCCCGTTGACTCTGTACCGTTACCCCCTGTATATAGCCTCCACATTGACTCTGTACCGGTACCCCCTGTATATAGCCTCCACATTGACTCTGTACCGGTACCCCCTGTATATAGCCTCCACATTGACTCTGTACCGGTACCCCCTGTATATAGCCTCCACATTGACTCTGTACCGGTAGCCCCTGTATATAGCCTCCACATTGACTCTGTACCAGTACCCCCTGTATATAGCCTCCACATTGACTCTGTACCGGTACCCCCTGTATATAGCCTCCACATTGACTCTGTACCGGTACCCCCTGTATATAGCCTCCACATTGACTCTGTACCGTTACCCCCTGTATATAGCCTCCACATTGACTCTGTACTGGTACCCCCTGTATATAGCCTCCACGTTGACTCTGTACCGTAACACCCTGTATATAGCCTCCACATTGACTCTGTACTGGTACCCCCTGTATATAGCCTCCACATTGACTCTGTACCGTTACCCCCTGTATATAGCCTCCACATTGACTCTGTACTGGTACCCCCTGTATATAGCCTCCACATTGACTCTGTACCGTTACCCCCTGTGTATAGCCTCCACATTGACTCTGTACCGGTACCCTCTAAATATTATATCCCTGCTATTGTTATTTACTGCTGCTCTGTAATTATTTGTCATTCTTATCTCTTACTTTTCTTTTAGGTATTTTCTTAAAACTGCTTTGTTGATTAAGGGCTAATAAGTAAGTGTCATGACGTTGCCCTCTTTGGGTACAGCAAGCCCCATCCCCCTCTCCCTCCTTCAACTAGGCTGCCGTGGTCAGAGAGAGGTTGTAAATTCCTGAGGAGAGGATCTCCTCATGGCCACACAGTATAGAGATAGAGTGAAGTTTCATAGAGAAGAAAGGAATTTCTTCCACCTCACAGAACTTCAGGTCCGAACAACGTTTATGTTCCGGAGAAAGTATAAAAGATCGGTGAAGAATCCAGCTACGAACTGGTCCGTTTGTTACAACTTGGGGAAGCTCATGGGAGACGGTGCAGCCACATTACCATAACGCTGTTTATATAATAGCCTCAGATATGAGGTTTACATCTAATTGTTGTATAAGATGAATGAGTGAGTATGATACAGGTTTTAAAATTGTGTAATGTGATTTTGGACTGTTTAATGAAGGAAACTCCAATTGCCCTTTGAGTTGAACTAAATCAGAGGACCGCCCATGAGCCCAGTTAGGGTCAGGCATCCTGGGGCAGCCCCTTTTCTGCAATTCCGAATAAAACCCAACTTTGAGAAATTGTCAGTAGACCATGTTTCTCTCAATCATGGGAGGACAAAGGTTGCAGACCATTGCTGAATCTTTTAACCATACCACGTGGTTAAACTCTTAGACTATCGATACCGACAGAATAAGAACAAGTCTTTGATATTAATTACTAGTCTGCAGCTAGGAATTCTGTATCATTGAATGCGAAGAACGACAACCGCCGAAACATCCATTCTACAACATGAATGTCGCTCTGAACTATCCCCTATAACCACGACAGAGAGAGAGAGAGAGCGAGAGGACGAAAACTCTCCAACAGAAACTACATTTTCAACAGCGATCAAGACGACACACTGAGCGTAAATATATACAGTGCCTTGCGAAAGTATTCGGCCCCCTTGAACTTTGCGACCTTTTGCCACATTTCAGGCTTCAAACATAAAGATATAAAACTGTATTTTTTTGTGAAGAATCAACAACAAGTGGGACACAATCATGAAGTGGAACAACATTTATTGGATATTTCAAACTTTTTTAACAAATCAAAAACTGAAAAATTGGGCGTGCAAAATTATTCAGCCCCTTTACTTTCAGTGCAGCAAACTCTCTCCAGAAGTTCAGTGAGGATCTCTGAATGATCCAATGTTGACCTAAATGACTAATGATGATAAATACAATCCACCTGTGTGTAATCAAGTCTCCGTATAAATGCACCTGCACTGTGATAGTCTCAGAGGTCCGTTAAAAGCGCAGAGAGCATCATGAAGAACAAGGAACACACCAGGCAGGTCCGAGATACTGTTGTGAAGAAGTTTAAAGCCGGATTTGGATACAAAAAGATTTCCCAAGCTTTAAACATCCCAAGGAGCACTGTGCAAGCGATAATATTGAAATGGAAGGAGTATCAGACCACTGCAAATCTACCAAGACCTGGCCGTCCCTCTAAACTTTCAGCTCATACAAGGAGAAGACTGATCAGAGATGCAGCCAAGAGGCCCATGATCACTCTGGATGAACTGCAGAGATCTACAGCTGAGGTGGGAGACTCTGTCCATAGGACAACAATCAGTCGTATATTGCACAAATCTGGCCTTTATGGAAGAGTGGCAAGAAGAAAGCCATTTCTTAAAGATATCCATAAAAAGTGTTGTTTAAAGTTTGCCACAAGCCACCTGGGAGACACACCAGACATGTGGAAGAAGGTGCTCTGGTCAGATGAAACCAAAATTGAACTTTTTGGCAACAATGCAAAACGTTATGTTTGGCGTAAAAGCAACACAGCTGAACACACCATCCCCACTGTCAAACATGGTGGTGGCAGCATCATGGTTTGGGCCTGCTTTTCTTCAGCAGGGACAGGGAAGATGGTTAAAATTGATGGGAAGATGGATAGAGCCAAATACAGGACCATTCTGGAAGAAAACCTGATGGAGTCTGCAAAAGACCTGAGACTGGGACGGAGATTTGTCTTCCAACAAGACAATGATCCAAAACATAAAGCAAAATCTACAATGGAATGGTTCAAAAATAAACATATCCAGGTGTTAGAATGGCCAAGTCAAAGTCCAGACCTGAATCCAATCGAGAATCTGTGGAAAGAACTGAAAACTGCTGTTCACAAATGCTCTCCATCCAACCTCACTGAGCTCGAGCTGTTTTGCAAGGAGGAATGGGAAAAAAATTCAGTCTCTCGAGACTGAATTTTTTTCCCATTCCTCCTTGCAAAACAGCTCGAGCTCAGTGAGGTTGGATGGAGAGCATTTGTGAACAGCAGTTTTCAGTTCTTTCCACAGATTCTCGATTGGATTCAGGTCTGGACTCACAGTGCAGGTGCATTTATACGGAGACTTGATTACACACAGGTGGATTGTATTTATCATCATTAGTCATTTAGGTCAACATTGGATCATTCAGAGATCCTCACTGAACTTCTGGAGAGTTTGCTGCACTGAAAGTTAAGGGGTCTGAATAATTTTGCACGCCCAATTTTTCAGTTTTTGAATTGTTAAAAAAGTTTGAAATATCCAATAAATGTCATTCCACTTCATGATTGTGTCCCACTTGTTGTTGATTCTTCACAAAAAAATACAGTTTTATATCTTTATGTTTGAAGCCTGAAATGTGGCAAAAGGTCGCAAAGTTCAAGGGGGCCGAATACTTTCGCAAGGCACTGTACATGTTTTGTCTCCTCGGCTGTAGAAGGCTGTAGCACAGCCTCTGAATGTCAAAGAAATGAAACAATGATATCCTCATATGCATCGGCGTCACATCTTTCCCGGGTACTTTACAGCTTGTTTCTCGCATAAAGCATCACGAACCAAATCAGATCCATTTTATTTTCTTCAAAATGTTAAACTGTGAATGTGATCTTTGCCATTTTCTTTAAAACACAAAAACCACTGGGCCTCAAGGGACCCCCCTTCAAGCTAACGAACAGTCATTCTGACTGCAGCATTCTAACAGTGTAATTAATACATTCCATATATGCTATCGCTAAAATAATAATTTGTGTGTATTTATGAAGGTCTAAGGTAATATTAGAATACAATTCTTATTTTATTTCACATAACACAATAGCATTTTCATTGGTTTATGTTACTGTAGGCTATATGTAAAAACAAAACTCACAAAAAACACAATTTCAAGTGTTCAATTTCTATTTGTGGAGTGCCTTTTGTTACAACTATGAAACAAAAAAATGTATGTGTTGGAACACGGTAACAGCTTTCTTTTCATAACGCCAAAATAAAACAAATACACCAACCACCAAGATACACGATCAGCAAGACGCGCAGTCAAATGATAGAATCATCAGTAGCCTAAACATCATTATAAGCGCCAAGTGTGCTTGATAAATAATGAATGAAAGCAAAAATGACATTATAATGAATATAAGTGTCGATATGACAGCAGTCATACTATTTATACGTCGGATACCATGGCGAATTGGTCTGTTTCTTTGTCATCAAAGTGGGAAGGTATGCATGGTCGTGGGCTACAGGAAAAGGAGGGCTGAACACGCCCCCATTCACATCAATGGGGCTGTAGTGGAGCGGGTCGAGAGACTGAAAAGATTTGGTATGGGTCCCCAGATTCTCAATTTTTTTTACAGCTGCACCATCGAGAGCATCCTGGCCAGGTGCATCAGCGCCTGGTATGGCAACTGCTCGGCATCCGACCGTAAGGCACTACAGAGGGTAATGCGTACAGCCCAGTACATCACTGGGACCAAGCTTCCTGCCATCCAGGACCTATATACTAGGCGGTGTCAGAGGAAGGCCCATGTGACAAATACAATTTGATTTGACATCTCTGGAGAGACCTGAAAATAGCTGTGCAGTGACACTCCCCATCCAACCTGACAGAGCTTGAGAAGATCTGCAGAGAAGATTGGGAGAAACTCCCCAAATACAGGTGTGCCAAGCACCGAACCCAAGAAGTCTTGAGGCTAAAATCGCTGCCAAAGGTGCTTCAATAAAGTACTGCGTAAAGGGTTCTTATGTAAATGTTCTAACTCACCCATTCTCCCCCATCATATTTACTTCATTTATTTCATCTGTTGTTAGATGTGTGAAATTCGTTTCGGTGTAGTTTAGGTTCAGTTACGAGGTGATTATGGGAGTGATTATCAACCGCTCACGGCACATTCCACTGTCAGGCGGGAGCAGGCCCTACTGCCGGGAGAAGGAGTGGAGCAGGCCCTACTGCCGGGAGGAGGAGTGGAGCAGGCCCTACTGCCGGGAGAAGGAGTGGAGCAGGCCCTACTGCCGGGAGAAGGAGTGGAGCAGGCCCTACTGCCGGGAGAAGGAGTGGAGCAGGCCCTACTGCCGGGAGAAGGAGTGGAGCAGGCCCTACTGCCGGGAGAAGGAGTGGAGCAGGCCCTACTGCCGGGAGGAGGAGTGGAGCAGGCCCTACTGCCGGGAGGAGGAGTGGAGCAGGCCCTACTGCCGGGAGGAGGAGTGGAGCAGGCCCTACTGTCGGGAGGAGTGGAACAGGCCCTACTGCCGGGAGGAGGAGTGGAGCAGGCCCTACTGCCGGGAGGAGGAGTGGAGCAGGCCCTACTGCCGGGAGGAGGAGTGGAGCAGGCCCTACTGCCGGGAGAAGGAGTGGTGCAGGCCCTACTGTCAGGAGAAAGAGGGGCAACCGAGGGAAGACGATTAAAAAATGACATGTCCTCCTTAAACTGGTTATAACGGTTTGTGATATTAAGATTCTAACACCGACAGTGTGTTGTATAGACTTATTTAGGTCAAGTCAAGGACGGAGGGGGGCATGACTTAATATGCAGTTAATGGACAGTTAATGGACAGTTAATATGCAGTTAATATGCAGTTAATGGACAGCTAATGGACCGTTAATGGATGGTTAATGGGTTGGTAATGGGTTGTTAATGGACAGTTAGTGGGTAATTAATGGGTAGTTAATGGGTAGTTAATAGACAGTTAATGGTAAAAGGTCCTCTCATACCCCTCAATTTGAGTCCTGGTTTTAGCTTAACAGCTCTTCACTGACACCTAGGCAGACTATTTAAGGAGTGCATGGTGGGTGGAGGAATTACCTGACAAATCTATGGATATAGCAGCCTATAGCCTAATTTTGTCTGTCAAACAGGTAGGTCTTCCTATTATTTCTTAAATAGATATAAATAGGCTCCAACACAGCGCCCTCTTGTTGTTAGTAATGTCTAATTAAAATTAAATGAATTATGCCTACTTGAATTGATCTACTTTCAGTCCATTTCCGATTGATTGTGCCAAGACTGCTACTTCAAGATTCAGCACCAGAATATAAATGACCCGAACCGGGCTTATTGTTCGGTCAATAACTCTGATAAATTCATCATGGGCAGTAGATATAGCAGTAGCTATTAAAGTTCACCTCCGGTCCTCCTCCTCATCGTCACGCTCTCCTTCTCAAACTGAACAGGCTATAGGCTCGTCCGTGCACAAGATATAGATTTTTTGGGACTAGGCCTAATCAAGAACTGTTAGAGGTTAGAATGACTTGTCTCTCCTCCTGAACTGCCACTGTAGGGCTACACAGCACAGCCATTGGTTAGGCAGCACAAAAAATAGTTTGGATCATGTGATTGAGACCACACTAAATAGCCTATAGCCTATGGATCATGTGACTCAGACCACACTAAATAGCCTATAGGCCACTTGATATTGCGCACCCAGCAGAGAATCAGGTGAGGGGTGGCATCGGGCACACATCGATATATAGCCTAATAAGCAACAAATTCTAAAACACTGAGAAATATTGAAATTCCATCAATTACAAATGACTAGATAAAAAAAAAATACTAAACCCTCCCGTTGACTGAAAAAGCATGCCCCTCCCCTATTTTCCCCCAGGTCCCCATTCTGTACATTTAGATCCATCCCTAACACAGGTACCCAGATACACAGGTACCCAGATACACAGGTACCCAGATACACAGGTACCCAGATACACAGGTCCCCATTCTGTACATTTAGATCCATCCCTAACACAGGTACACAGATACACAGATACAGATACTCAATCAGTAAGTCAGTCAACCAGCCAGTCAACCAGTCAGTCCGTCAACCAGCAAGTCGGTCAGTCAGTTGGCCGGTCAGTCGGTCAGTTGATATATCAGTAAGTCAGTCAACCAGTCAGTCCTTAAGTCAGTTGGTTGGTCAGTCGGTCAGCCAGTCAGTCCGTCAGTCCATCAGTTACCCAGTCAACTATCCAACCAGTCAGTCACTCCTCCCTGCCATCCCATTTTCCGACTGAACCATCTCTTTACCCCTTCCTCTCTCTCCCTTCTCTACCCCTACAGACTGGAACCAGACGGGGTACGGCCTGCCCTCTCCGTTTGCCCGTGGGGAGGCAGGCAAGGTGCTGCCTCTGGCCCTGCACTACCTCACCCCTCCCTGGGTGTCTGTTGTGGGCATCGGGGCCGTGGCTGCAGCTGTCATGTCCTCCATGGACTCTGTTCTCCTCTCCTCCGCATCCATGTTCACTCACAACATCTACAAGCGCACTCTCAAGGCACAGGTGTGTGCGTGTGTGTGTGTACACACACACAGGGGTTTTCTATTAACTGAAAGTATGAATAATTGCTGTTATGTCATTCAAGAAAAGTATACACGTTACAGTGCATTCAGAAAGTATTCAGACCCCTTGACTTTTTCCACATTTTGTTTTTCCTGCTCATCAATCTACGCACAATACCCCCAATGACAAAGCAAAAACAGAAATATCTCATTTACATAAGTAATCTGACCAATTTCTCAGTACTTAGTTGAAGCACCTTTGGCAGCGATTACAGCCTCGAGTCTTCTTGGGTATGACGCTACAAGCTTGTATTTGGGGGACACACCTGTATTTGGGGAGTTTCTTCCATTCTTCTCTGCAGATCCTCTCAAGTTCTGTCAGGTTGGATTTGGAGCATTACTGCACAGTTATTTTTAGGTCTCTCCAGGATTGTTTGTTCCGTTTCAAGTCTGGACTCTGGCTGGACCACTCAAGCACATTCAGAGACTTGTCCCGAAGCCACTCCTGCATTGTCTTGGCTGTGTGCTTAGGGTCGTTGTCCTGTTGGAAGTTGAACCTTTGCCCCAGTCTGAGTTCCTGAGTGCTCTGGAACAGGTTTTCATCAAGGATCTCTCTGTACTTAGCTCCCTTCATCTTTCCCTCGATCCTGACTAGTCTCCCGGTTTTTGCCGCTGAAAAACATACCCACAGCACAATGCTGCCACCACCATGCTTCACCGTAGGGATGGTGCCAGGTTTTCTCCAGCCATGACGCTTGGCATTCAGGCCAAAGAGTTCAATCTTGGTTTCATCAGAGCAGATAATCTTGCTTCATATGGTCTGAAAGCCCTTTAGGTGCCTTTTGGTAAACTCCAAGTGGGCTGTCGTGTGCTTTTTACTGAGGATTGGCTTCCGTCTGGTGACTCTACTATAAAGGCCTGATTGGTGGAGTGCTGCAGAGATGGTTGTCCTTCTGGAAGGTTCTCCCATCTCCACAGGAAGAGTCTTGTTAGTTCCAAGCTAGTTACAAACATCTTCCGTTTAATAATTATGAGGCCACTGTGTTCTTGGGCAGCTTCAATGCTGCAGAAATGTTTTGGTACCCTTCCCCAGATCTGTGCCTTTGACACAATCCTGACACAAGCCTCTAACGACAATTTCCTTCAACCTCATGACTTGGTTTTTGCTTTGACGTGCACTGTCAACTGTGGGATGTTATATAGACAGGTGAGTGCTCTTCCAAATCATGTCAAATTAATTGAATTTACCACAGGTGGACTCCAATCAAGTTGTAGAACATCTCAAGGATGATCAATGGAAACAGGATGCACCTGAGATCAATTTTGAGTCTCATAGCAAAGGGTCTGAAAATGTATGTAAATAAGGGATTTTATTTTTTATTTTGCAAAAACTTCTAGAAGCCTGTTTTTGCTTTGTCATTATGGGGTATTGTGTGGAGATTGATGAGGAAACAATAGAATTTAATACATTTTAGAATAAATCTGTAACATAACAAAATGTGGAAAAAATGTGTCTCTCTCTCTCTCTCTCTCTCTCTCTCTCTCTCTCTCTCTCTCTCTCTCTCTCTCTCTCTCTCTCTCTCTCTCTCTCTCTCTCTCTCTCTCTCTCTCTCTCTCTCTCTCTCTCTCTCTCTCTCTCTCTCTCTCTCTCTCTCTCTCTCTCTCTCGTCGGACAGGGAGTGTGTGTGTGGGTGATTCGTGTCAGTGTGTTGCTGGTGGGTCTGGCTGGTAAAGGCCTGGCGTTTGCTGAGGACAGTGTGTTTGCCTTCTGGCTGATCAGTGGAGACCTCATCTACTGCGTGGTCTTCCCCCAGCTGATCTGTGTTCTTCACTGCCGCTGTGCTAATGGCTACGGTGCTACCGCTGGTTACCTTGTGGCAGTCACTCTGAGGCTGCTGAGTGGAGAGCCTCTCATTCGGCTACCAACGGCCCTCCTGTTCCCTGGTTGGAGGGAGGAGGGAGGAGTCATCCACCAGTACTTCCCCTTCAGGACTCTGGTGATGTTGTCATCTCTTGTGTGTATCCCCCTAGCCTCCAGCCTGGCCACCCTGGCCTTCAGCCACCGCCTGCTGCCCCGCTCTTGGGACCTGCTGGCTGCACTGGGGGAGGAGGAGAGGGGAAAGGAGGGTGACGATGGGAAACCTGCTGTCACCGAAAATCTCCTGGCCATCTCCAGCACCAGCTGCTAGGAACAGAGGGAGGGAGGGGTACGCTGGGAGTCAAGCAGCAACTTTTCCCCCCTAAGGATGGGCAGGGGTGTTCGTGTGTTTCTTCACTGTCTAATCATGCCATGGGGTTGTTTAGTGACAGACATGTATCTAAAATAAATCTATCGCCTGACAGTTTCATTTTAGAGAGACAAATAACCATGTTGTTATAGCAAAATGCTATATATCCTCCTCACTCTAAGAGAAAGAAGTAGTACTGCTAGGTTTTACACAGTTAAAAGTAATAAATAATAACATTTTTTTTATAAAGAACAGTATACAATTGATACATCAATATTACATTTTTAAAGTCATTAAATACAGTAATATGAGATCTGTTTGTAAGACATTTACTTTTTTACATTTTTGTTTATTAACAGATGCTCTTATGCAGAGCGACTTACAGTTAGTGTGTTCATCTTAAGCTAGCTAGGCGAGACAACCACATATCACTGTCAAATATACAGGGTACGAACATTCCATTCTAGCTAAACAATGGTTATATAGTGTTTCTGAGAATTCAAATATTTTACACACTTGAAGTTACCCATGATGAGCAATCTTTTCTCATGAAAAAGCACACATGAAAAATTGGTGGATATAGCATTTTGGAATTAAACTCTTCAATAACACTGCTTAAGAAGGGAGAAGTAATTGCTTGGAGGGGCTAATGAGTACTGAATAACTGCTCTGTTATTATGACTGTCTAAGTGATCATTGAGTATTTGGTATAGGGTCAAGGGTCATAGTTAGCTTTAATCTCTGGAAAGATTTTCAGTTGTATGTTTTCCTGCATCTTCATTGTGTAATCTCTCTCCGCCATGTATGTACAGGCTACTCGGTCTTGCTTCAGAGTAGCCTATGGTCAAAGTCCCACCATAGAAATGTGGAGGCAATTACTTTTTATAAAGACTTCCTCATTATGCTTTCTCCTGTACTATTGGTTTTCTTTCAACTTCATTGTCTAGCAGCCAAAGGCATTATCATATTATCAACCCGTGATAGTATAGTTGTTGCGTCTTTATATCCCCTCTCCTTTTACATTTCTAATGGATATTTCCATCTCTGTCCATGGAACCTCTCACATGTGCAGTCGGCATTTTAGAAACGTGTTTTGCCGCAAATTGCATTTCAGAACATATACAAGTAGGCCTACTGACGTGCGTACATTGCCGCGCCTAAAATTTGAGTAAATAATAGTTTACCATCATTTTAAATTAAACATTCCTATCTGTTCAATCAATTTGCATTAATTGATAGAGCGTATACCTCCACTACACTACTTTGATACAGTGGGGAAAACAAGTATTTGATACACAGCCTATTATGCAGGTTTTCCTACTTACAAAGCATGTAGAGGTCTGTAATTTTAATCATAGGTGCACTTCAACTGTGAGAGACGGAATCTAAAACAAAAATCCAGTAAATAACATTGTATGATTTTTAAGTAATTGATTTGCATTTTATTGCTTGACATAAGTATTTGATACATCAGAAAAGCAGAACCTAACATTTGGTACAGAAACCTTTGTTTGCAATTACAGAGATCATACGTTTCCTGTAGTTCTTGACCAGGTTTGCACACACTGTAGCAGGGATTTTGGCCCACTCCTCCATACAGACCTTCTCCAGATCCTTCAGGTTTCGGGGCTGTCACTGGGCAATATGGACTTTCAGCTCCCTCCAAAGATTTTCTATTGGGTTCAGGTCTGGAGACTGGCTAGGCCACTCCAGGACCTTGAGATGCTTCTTACGGAGCCACTCTTTAGTTGCCCTGGCTGTGTGTTTTGGGTCATTGTCATGCTGGAAGACCCAGCCACGACCCATCTTCAATGCTCTTACTGAGGGAAGGAGGTGGTTGGCCAAGATCTCGCGATACATGGCCCCATCCATCCTCCCCTCAATACGGTGCAGTCGTCCTGTCCCCTTTGCAGAAAAGCATCCCCAAAGAATGATGTTTCCACCTCCATGCTTCATGGTTGGGATGGTGTTCTTGGGGTTGTACTCATCCTTCTTCTTCCTCCAAACACGGCGAGTAGAGTTTAGACCAAAAAGCTATATTTTTGTCTCATCAGACCACATGACCTTATCCCATTCCTCATCTGGATCCTCCAGATGGTCATTGGCAAACTTCAGACGGGCCTGGACATGCGCTGGCTTGAGCATGGTGACCTTGCGTGTGCTGCAGGATTTTAATCCATGACGGCGTAGTGTGTTACTAATGGTTTTCTTTGAGACTGTGGTCCCAGCTCTCTTCAGGTCATTGACCAGGTCCTGGCGTGTAGTTCTGGGCTGATCTCTCACCTTCCTCATGATCATTGATGCCCCACGAGGTGAGATCTTGCATGGAGCACCAGACAAAGGGTGATTGACCGTTATCTTGAACTTCTTCCATTTTCTAATAATTGTGCCAACAGTTGTTGCCTTCTCACCAAGCTGCTCGCCTATTGTCCTGTAGCCCATCCCAGCCTTGTGCTCTCTGGTCTTGGCCATTGTGGAGAGGTTGGAGTCTGTTTGATTGAGTGTGTGGACAGGTGTCTTTTATACAGGTTACGAGTTCAAACAGGTGCAGTTAATACAGGTAATGAGTGGAGAACAGGAGGGCTTCTTAAAGAGAAAGAGGTCTGTGAGAGCCGGAATTCTTACTGGTGTGTAGGTGATCAAATACTTATGTTATGCAATAAAATGCTAATTAATTACTTAAAAATCATACAATGTGATTTTCTGGATTTTTGTTTCAGATTGTCTCTCACAGTTGAAGTTTACCTATGATAAAAATGACAGACCTCTACATTCCTACTTACGTAGGAAAACCTGCAAAATCGACAGTGTATCAAATACTTTTTCTCCCCACTGTATGTATCAGTGGGGATTAAGAAGTGAGTATACACAATGGCCACTGAAAAATAAGTGGGTGTTTGGCGTATACCTGGGTATACCCTCCACCACATCACTGATTGAAAGTAATAGGTATTGTGATCATCAGGGTCAGGGTAGGGGATAGGTCCAGATAACACCAGATCAGTAGGGTCAGGGTAGGGGATAGGTCCAGATAACACCAGATCAGTAGGGTCAGGGTAGGGGCTAGGTCCAGTTAACACCAGATCAGTAGGGTAGGGGCTAGGTCCAGACAACACCAGATCAGTAGGGTAGGGGCTAGGTCCAGATAACACCAGATCATCAGGGTAGGGGCTAGGTCCAGATAACACCAGATCATCAGGGTAGGGGATAGGTCCAGATAACACCAGATCAGTAGGGTAGGGGCTAGGCCCAGATAACACCAGATCAGTAGGGTAGGGGCTAGGTCCAGACAACACCAGATCAGTAGGGTAGGGGCTAGGCCCAGATAACACCAGATCATCAGGGTAGGGGCTAGGTCCAGATAACACCAGATCATCAGGGTAGGGGCTAGGTCCAGTTAACACCAGATCATCAGGGTAGGGGCTAGGTCCAGATAACACCAGATCATCAGGGTAGGGGCTAGGCCCAGATAACACCAGATCAGTAGGGTCAGGGTAGGGGCTAGGTCCAGATAACACCAGATCAGTAGGGTCAGGGTAGGGGCTAGGTCCAGATAACACCAGATCAGTAGGGTAGGGGCTAGGCCCAGATAACACCAGATCAGTAGGGTAGGGGCTAGGCCCAGATAACACCAGATCAGTAGGGTCAGGGTAGGGGCTAGGTCCGGTTAACACCAGATCATCAGGGTAGGGGCTAGGCCCAGATAACACCAGATCAGTAGGGTCAGGGTAGGGGCTAGGCCCAGATAACACCAGATCAGTAGGGTCAGGGTAGGGGCTAGGTCCAGATAACACCAGATCAGTAGGGTCAGGGTAGGGGCTAGGTCCAGATAACACCAGATCAGTAGGGTAGGGGCTAGGCCCAGATAACACCAGATCAGTAGGGTCAGGGTAGGGGCTAGGTCCGGTTAACACCAGATCATCAGGGTAGGGGCTAGGCCCAGATAACACCAGATCAGTAGGGTCAGGGTAGGGGATAGGTCCGGTTAACACCAGATCAGTAGGGTCAGGGTAGGGGCTAGGCCCAGATAACACCAGATCAGTAGGGTCAGGGTAGGGGCTAGGTCCGGTTAACACCAGATCAGTAGGGTCAGGGTAGGGGCTAGGTCCAGTTAACACCAGATCAGTAGGGTAGGGGCTAGGTCCAGTTAACACCAGATAAGTAGGGTAAGGGCTAGGTCGAGGTAACACCGGATCAGTAGGGTAGAGGCTAGGTCGAGGTAACACCGGATCAGTAGGGGAGGGGCTAGGTCCAGTTAACACCAGATCAGTAGGGTCAGGGTAGGGGCTAGGTCCAGTTAACACCAGATCAGTAGGGTCAGGGTAGGGGCTAGGTCCAGTTAACACCAGATCAGTAGGGTCAGGGTAGGGGCTAGGTCCAGTTAACACCAGATCAATAGGGTAGGGGCTAGGTCCAGTTAACAACAGATCAATAGGGTCAGGGTAGGGGCTAGGTCCAGTTAACACCAGATCAGCAGGGTCAGGGTAGGGGCTAGGTCCAGATAACACCAGATCAGTAGGGTCAGGGTAGGGGATAGGTCCAGTTAACTCCAGATCAGTAGGGTAGGGGCTAGGTCCAATTAACACCAGATCAGTAGGGTAGGGGCTAGGTCCAGTTAACACCAGTTAAATTGTCATTTTTTACCTGACCTACACATAGCTTTCTGATGTGGTCTCCTTTCAAGTGTTTCTGCAGCACATGCTCAGTGGGGTTTGTAAGGCTACAAGGTCATTCCTTTAAACAGCTGTTTTTAGATTCACAACATTTGATACTAAACTAGATCATCACAAGTAAGAATAACCTTTGAGACACGACACACACATTAACACACACACACACACACACACACACACACACACACACATTAACACACACACACAAACTGGGCCTATCCCCTACCCTGACCCTACTGATCTGGTGTTATCTGGACCTAGCCCCAACCCTGATGATCTGGTGTTAACTGGGCCTATCCCCTACCCTACTGATCTGGTGTTATCTGGACCTAGCCCCTATCCTGACCCTACTGATCTCGTGTTATCTGGACCTAGCCCCTACCCTGATGATCTGGTGTTAACTGGGCCTATCCCCTACCCTACTGATCAGGTGTTAACTGGACCTAGCCCCTACCCTACTGATCTGGTGTTATCTGGACCTAGCCCCTACCCTGATGATCTGGTGTTATCTGGACCTAGTCCCTACCCTGATGATCTGGTGTTAACTGGACCTAGCCCCTACCCTACTGATCTGGTGTTATCTGGACCTAGTCCCTACCCTGATGATCTGGTGTTGTCTGGACCTAGCCCCTACCCTACTGATCTGGTGTTATCTGGACCTAGCCCCTACCCTACTGATCTGGTGTTATCTGGACCTAGCCACTACCCTACTGATCTGGTGTTATCTGGACCTAGCCCCTACCCTACTGATCTGGTGTTATCTGGACCTAGCCCCTACCCTACTGATCTGGTGTTACTGGACCTAGCCTCTACCCTGACCCTACTGATCTGGTGTTAACTGGGCCTAGCCCCTACCCTGATGATCTGGTGTTACTGGACCTAGCCCCTACCCTACTGATCTGGTGTTAACTGGACCTAGCCCCTACCCTACTGATCTGGTGTTACTGGACCTAGCCCCTAGCCTCTAGCCTGACCCTACTGATCTGGTGTTAACTGGGCCTAGCCCCTACCCTGACCCTACTGATCTGGTGATAACTGGGCCTAGCCCCTAGCCTCTACCCTGACCCTACTGATCTGGTGTTACTGGACCTAGCCCCTAGCCTCTACCCTGACCCTACTGATATGGTGTTAACTGGGCCTAGCCCCTAGCCTGACCCTACTGATCTGGTGTTAACTGGACCTAGCCCCTAGCCTCTACCCTGACCCTACTGATATGGTGTTAACTGGACCTAGCCCCTACCCTGAACCTACTGATCTGGTGTTAACTGGGCCTATCCCCTACCCTGACCCTACTGATCTGGTGTTAACTGGGCCTAGCCCCTACCCTGACCCTACTGATCTGGTGTTAACTGGGCCTAGCCCCTAACCTGACCCTACTGATCTGGTGTTACTGGACCTAGCCCCTACCCTGACCCTACTGATCTGGTGTTAACTGGACCTAGCCCCTAGCCTCTAGCCTGACCCTTCTGATCTGGTGTTAACTGGACCTAGCCCCTACCTTGACCCTACTGATCTGGTGTTAACTGGACCTAGCCCCTACCCTGACCCTACTGATATGGTGTTATCTGGACCTAGCCCCTACCCTTCTGATCTGGTGTTACTGGACCTAGCCCCTACCCTGACCCTACTGATATGGTGTTATCTGGACCTATCCCCTACCCTGATGATCTAGTGTTATCTGGACCTAGCCCCTACCCTGACCCTACTGATATGGTGTTATCTGGACCTATCCCCTACCCTGATGATCTAGTGTTATCTGGACCTATCCCCTACCCTGACCCTAATTATATGGTGTTATCTGGACCTATCCCCTACCCTGATGATCTAGTGTTATCTGGACCTATCCCCTACCCTGATGATCTGGTGTTAACTGGGCCTATTCCCTACCCTGATGATCTAGTGTTATCTGGACCTATCCCCTACCCTGATGATCTGGTGTTAACTGGACCTAGCCCCTACCCTGATGATCTGGTGTTAACTGGGCCTATCCCCTACCCTACTGATCTGGTGTTAACTGGACCTAGCCCCTACCCTGATGATCTGGTGTTAACTGGGCCTATCCCCTACCCTACTGATCTGGTGTTATCTGGACCTAGCCCCTACCCTGACCCTACTGATCTGGTGTTATCTGGACCTAGCCCCTACCCTGACCCTACTGATCTGGTGTTATCTGGACCTAGCCCCTACCCTGACCCTACTGATCTGGTGTTATCTGGACCTAGCCCCTACCCTGATGATCTGGTGTTATCTGGACCTAGCCCCTACCCTGATGATCTGGTGTTATCTGGACCTATTCCCTACCCTGATGATCTGGTGTTATCTGGACCTAGCCCCTACCCTGATGATCTGGTGTTATCTGGACCTAGCCCCTACCCTGACCCTACTGATCTCGTGTTATCTGGACCTAGCCCCTACCCTACTGATCTGGTGTTATCTGGACCTATCCCCTACCCTGATGATCTGGTGTTATCTGGACCTATCCCCTACCCTGATGATCTGGTGTTATCTGGACCTAGCCCCTACCCTGACCCTACTGATCTGGTGTTAACTGGACCTAGCCCCTACCCTGACCCTAATTATCTGGTGTTAACTGGACCTAGCCTGACCCTACTGATCTGGTGTTATCTGGACCTAGCCCCTACCCTGACCCTACTGATCTGGTGTTAACTGGACCTAGCCCCTACCCTGATGATCTGGTGTTAACTGGACCTAGCCCCTACCCTGACCCTACTGATCTGGTGTTATCTGGACCTAGCCCCTACCCTGATGATCTAGTGTTATCTGGACCTAGCCCCTACCCTGACCCTACTGATCTGGTGTTAACTGGACCTAGCCCCTACCCTGACCCTACTGATCTGGTGTTATCTGGACCTAGCCCCTACCCTGACCCTACTGATCTGGTGTTATCTGGACCTAGCCCCTACCCTGACCCTACTGATCTGGTGTTATCTGGACCTAGCCCCTACCCTGACCCTACTGATCTGGTGTTATCTGGACCTAGCCCCTACCCTGACCCTACTGATCTGGTGTTATCTGGGCCTAGCCCCTACCCTGATGATCTGGTGTTATCTGGACCTATCCCCTACCCTGACCCTACTGATCTGGTGTTAACTGGACCTAGCCCCTACCCTGATGATCTGGTGTTATCTGGACCTAGCCCCTACCCTGACCCTACTGATCTGGTGTTAACTGGACCTAGCCCCTACCCTGATGATCTGGTGTTATCTGGACCTAGCCCCTACCCTGATGATCTGGTGTTATCTGGACCTAGCCCCTACCCTGATGATCTGGTGTTAACTGGACCTAGCCCCTACCCTGATGATCTGGTGTTAACTGGACCTAGCCCCTACCCTGATGATCTGGTGTTAACTGGACCTAGCCCCTACCCTGATGATCTGGTGTTAACTGGAGCTATCCCCTACCCTGATGATCTGGTGTTAACTGGACCTAGCCCCTACCCTGATGATCTGGTGTTAACTGGACCTAGCCCCTACCCTGATGATCTGGTGTTAACTGGACCTAGCCCCTACCCTGATGATCTGGTGTTATCTGGACCTAGTCCCGACCCTGATGATCTGGTGTTATCTGGACCTATCCCCTACCCTGATTATCTGGTGTTATCTGGACCTATCCCCTACCCTGACCCTACTGATCTGGTGTTATCTGGACCTAGCCCCTACCCTACTGATCTGGTGTTAACTGGACCTAGCCCCTACCCTGACCCTACTGATCTGGTGTTAACTGGACCTAGCCCCTACCCTGATGATCTGGTGTTAACTGGACCTAGCCCCTACCCTGACCCTACTGATCTGGTGTTATCTGGACCTAGCCCCTACCCTGACCCTACTGATCTGGTGTTATCTGGACCTAGCCCCTACCCTGACCCTACTGATCTGGTGTTATCTGGACCTAGCCCCTACCCTGACCCTACTGATCTGGTGTTATCTGGGCCTAGCCCCTACCCTGATGATCTGGTGTTATCTGGACCTATCCCCTACCCTGACCCTACTGATCTGGTGTTATCTGGACCTAGCCCCTACCCTGACCCTACTGATCTGGTGTTATCTGGACCTAGCCCCTACCCTGATGATCTGGTGTTATCTGGACCTAGCCCCTACCCTGATGATCTGGTGTTAACTGGACCTAGCCCCTACCCTGATGATCTGGTGTTAACTGGACCTAGCCCCTACCCTGATGATCTGGTGTTAACTGGGCCTAGC
The DNA here is from genome assembly GCF_045791955.1 of Oncorhynchus clarkii lewisi. NCBI lineage: Eukaryota > Metazoa > Chordata > Actinopteri > Salmoniformes > Salmonidae > Oncorhynchus > Oncorhynchus clarkii. Next base: position 36,244,617 of record NC_092173.1, on the reverse strand, counting down.
CCCTACCCTGATGATCTGGTGTTAACTGGGCCTAGCCCCTACCCTGATGATCTGGTGTTAACTGGACCTAGCCCCTACCCTGATGATCTGGTGTTAACTGGACCTAGCCCCTACCCTGATGATCTGGTGTTAACTGGGCCTAGCCCCTACCCTGATGATCTGGTGTTAACTGGACCTAGCCCCTACCCTGATGATCTGGTGTTATCTGGACCTAGCCCCTACCCTGATGATCTGGTGTTATCTGGACCTAGCCCCTACCCTGATGATCTGGTGTTATCTGGACCTAGCCCCTACCCTGATGATCTGGTGTTATCTGGACCTAGCCCCTACCCTGATGATCTGGTGTTATCTGGACCTAGCCCCTACCCTGATGATCTGGTGTTATCTGGAGATGTAGTGGTAAAAAACATTGGTAGGTACACGCTAATGGCTGTTCATGGTGAGTAAAGTCACAATACCTATTACTTTCAATCAGTGGTGTAGTGGAGGGTATACCCAGGTATACACCAAATACCCACTTATTTTTCAGTGGCCATTGTGTATACTCACTTCTTAATCCCCACTGATACATATCAAAGTAGTGTAGTGGAGGTATACGCTGTATCAATTAATAAGGCTGATTGATAGGAATGTTTAATAAAAAATTATGGTAAACTATTATTTACTCAAATTTTAGGCGCGGCAATGTACGCACGTCAGTAGGCCTACTTGTATATGTTCTGAAATGCAATTTGCGGCAAAACACGTTTCTAAAATGCCGACTGCACATGTGAGAGGTTCCATGGACAGAGATGGAAATATCCATTAGAAATGTAAAAGGAGAGGGGATTTAAAGACGCAACAACTACATTATCACGGGTTGATAATATGATAATGCCTTTGGCTGCTAGACAATGAAGTTGAAATAAAACCAATAGTACAGGAGAAAGCATAATGAGGAAGTCTTTATAAAAAGTAATTGCCTCCACGTTTCTATGGTGGGATTTTGGCTATAAGCTACTCTGAAGCAAGACCGAGTAGCCTGTACATACATGGCGGAGAGAGATTACACAATGAAGATGCAGGAAAACATAGCTTTAATCTCTGGAAAGATTTTCAGTTGTAACTACAACCCTTGACCCTATACCAAATGATACCACAGTGATATGTGGTTGTCTCGCCTAGCTAGCTTAAGATGAACACACTAACTGTAAGTCACTCTGCATAAGAGCATCTGTTAATAAACAAAAATGTTAAAAAGTAAATGTCTTACAAACCAGTGTTGAGGATCAGCGGATGTGTTGTTACCTACCCTCACCATCTGAGGGGGGCGGCCCGTCAGGAAGTCCAGGATACAGTTGCAGAGGGAGTTGTTTAGTCCCAGGGTCCTTAGCTTAGTGATGAGCTTTGACGGCACTATGGTGTTGAACGCTGAGCTATAGTCATTCTCACATAGGTGTTCCTTTTGTCCAGGCGGGAAAAGGCAGTGTGGAGTGCAATAGAGATTGCATCATCTGTGGATCTGTTGGGGCGGTATGCAAATTGGAGTGGGTCTAGGCTTTCTGGGATAATGATGTTGATGTGAGTGATACGTTTCGGTAGTCATTTAGGAAGGTTACCTTAGTGTTCTTGGGCACAGGGACTATGGTGGTCTGCTTGAAACATGTTGGTATTACAGACTCAGACAGGGAGACAGTGAAGACACTTGCCAGTTGGTCGGCGCATGTTCTCCTTGTAGTCTGTAATAGTTTGCCAGCCCTGCCACATCCGAGGAGGGTCGGAGCTGGTGTAGTACGATTCAATCTTAGTCCTGTATTGACACTTTGCCTGTTTGATGGTTCGTCGCAGGGCTTAGCGGGATTTCCTCTAAGTTTCCCGGTTACAGTCCCGCTCCTTGAAAGTGGCAGCTCTACCCTTTAGCTCAGTGCGGTTGTTGCCTGTAATCCATGGCTTCTGGTTGGAATATGTACGTACAGTCACTGTGGGAATGACATCATCAATGCACTTATTGATGAAGCCAGTGACTGATGTGTTGTACTCCTCAATGCCATCGGAAGAATCCCGGAACATGTTCCAGTCTGTGCTAGCAAAACAGTCCTGTAGTTTAGCATCTGTTTCATCAGACCACTTTTTTATTGACCGAGTCACTGGTGCTTCCTGCTTTAATTTTTGCTTGTTAGCATGAAACAGGAGGATAGAATTATGGTCAGATTTGCTAAATGGAGGGTGGGGGAGAGCTTTATATGCATCTCTGTGTGTGGAGTACAGGTGATCTAGAGGATTTTTTTCTCTCTGGTTGCACATTTAACGTGTTGACATAAATGAGGTAAAAGTGATTTAAGTTTCTCTGCATTAAAGGCCCCGGCCACTAGGAGCACCACCGCTGGATGACAGTTTTCCTGTTTGCTTATGGCGGTATACAGCTGGTTGAGTGTGGTCTTGGTGCCAGCATCGGTCTGTGGTGGTATGTTGACAGCTATGAAAAATACAGTTGAAAACTCTCTAGGTAGATAGTGTGGTCTACAGCTCATCATGAGATACTCTACCTCAGGCGAGCAAAACCTCGACACTTCCATACTATTAGATTTTGAGCACCAGCTGTTGTTTACAAACCCCTTGTCTTACCAGAGGCAGCTGTTCCATCTTGCCAAAGCAGCGTAAAACCTGCCAGCTGTATGTAATTCATGTCGTCGTTCAGCCATGACTCGGTGAAACATGCGATATTCGTTTTTAATGTCCCGTTGGTAGGATATTTGTGATCGTAGTTTGTCTATTTTGTTATCCGATGATTGCACGTTGGCTAAAAGTACTGAAGGTAGAGGCAGATTACCCACTCGACATCAGATCCTTACAAGGCACCCCCATGCGAATCACAGGGATGTGGGCCTTGTCGGGTGACTGAAGTAAATCTTTCACGTCCGACTCGTTAAAGAAAAACCTTCTTCCAGTACGAGGTGAGTAATCGCTGTCCTGATATCTAGAAGCGAAAAAACACAATAGCACAATTGGTTAGGAGACCGTAAAACGGCAGCCATCTCCTCTGGTGCCATTATCCAGAGGCAGTTTGGAAGTTGGTAGTGAGTGTTGCAACTGAGGACAAGACGATTTTTAAGAGCTATGCGTTTCAGCACTCGCCGTTCCCGTTCTGTAAGCTTGTGTGGCCTCCCCCTTCATGGCTGAGCCGTTGTTGCTCATAAACGTTTCCACTTCACAATAATAGCACTTACAGTTGACCAGGGCAGCTCTAGCAGGACATCCTATGGCGGTGCCACATTGAAAAGCCATTCTACTGCCAATGTTTGTCTACGGAGATCGCATGGCTGTGTGCTCGATTTTTATACACCCGTCAGCAACGGGTGTGACTGAAATAGCAGAATCCACTCATTTGAAGGGATGTCCACATATTTGATAGGTTTGGATTCTGAGCTTTATGTATTATCATCATTAGATATGAGACATGAGGGGTGCCATAATAAAGCTTGGGAGGGGCTGAGTGCAGGGGAACACAATCCCATGTAGCAGTACTGATAAGGGGAGGAACCGTTTAAGGCCCAGATCACTCAGCTCCCTGCCTAGCAATAACGATGCAATGTTTAGCGATAAGGAGACTCCACCCAAAGTGTGGTATGTATACTACCTCAGGTGAAACCATGCCTTTGTCTAATGCAACTGTATTGACTCTCTGGGAAGAATAAACTTGGTTTAAAGCTTTCATAGTGTCCGTTGAGTTTGTACTCTGAAAAATAGAACCTAACAGTGTAGATGTGAAGGATGCAGTGCCTGATCTTTGGGTTCCCACATCAGACAACTCTAAACGATCTGTATTACTCCCACACTGCAATACCAGCTATACACCACCATGGACCAACTGGTTTCCTGGTTGATGTCTGGTCGGCCACACAATGTCCGTCTGCCTACCTACACAGTGGGAAGTCAATTGCATACTTCTCACGTCCCCTCTCGTCTCCTTCTTAAAACCCATCGGAGAAGGTCAGAGGGGAGGGACCTTTGGCTTTCTCGTCCAATGGGTTTTGAGAAGACACGGGGGGACACGAGAAGTATGCAGTTGAGATCTTCCACGTGTTCACTACCAGGCCTAACCAGAAGATGTTACCACGGAAACAGAAAAAACAACACTGACCTTATTTGACCTGTGTTGTACACTGTAGGGCCAGACACTGGACATGTGTTAGTCTGTTCAAGTGGCCAACTCTAAATAAACATACCTTTGTCCTTCCTTGAACTATCACTGCTCTGACAAAGTTGGCTCAAGGTCTCCGCCATGATTTCACGTGTTCCACTTAAATGACACATACCAGAAATAGCCGTTTCACACGGGAAATGTTGAACAATTTGTATTGGGCCAGTCCCAATACCCTCTCCAGAGCATGGCCATCTAAGCCTGGGCTAAGGTTGGTATTACCCCACAACAGTATATACAAGTGTGAAAGAAACCTGCCAGTGTGAAAATCCCTCGTCATGTCAGTGCTGCACTCAAGGAGGGAATGAGAAAAGGCTAAACTTTGGATATATTTGTACAGGACCCCCTTTAATCATATCCCTGAAGGGTCGTGGGGCGACGCACAATTGGCTTAGCGTCGTCCTGGTTAGGGAAGGTTTGGCCGGTAGGGATATCCTTGTCTCATCTCGCACTAGTGACTCCTGTGGCGAGCTGGGCGCAGTGCACGCTAACCAAGGTGGCCAGGTGCACGGTGTTTCCTCCGACACATTGGTGCGGCTGGCTTCCGGGTTGGATGCGCGCTGTGTTAAGAAGCAGTGCGGCTGGTTGGGTTGTGTATCGGAGGACGCATGACATTCAACCTTCGTCTCTACCGAGCCCGTACGGGATTTGTAGCGATGAGACAAGATAGTAACTACTAACAATTGGATACTACGAAATTGGGGAGAAAAAGGGGGTAAAAAAAATAAAAGGTTATCGTTTTAATCGTAAAAAAAAAAAATTGTCCACTGTCCTGTAGATAAATCTCTATCATGTTTGCGTCCTCTCCATGCCTCCTCCTTAAAACGCATTGGAGGAGAAGATCTGAGGGAGGACCCTCCAATGTGCTTTGAGGAGACGAGGGCGGAGGACCTGAGGAATCAAGGGAATACAATTGAGATTTACCGTTTAGCTCGTCTTGTGTGCGTTTTAACACAGCGGATGTGAATGTCAACAAGTGAGTGTGTGTGTGTGTACGTGCGTCAAACAGGAACAGTAAAACACACGCCTGAAATAGAAACAGGAAGTATTTAATAAATTTGCTGAAAGCAGACGGTGGCCATGGTGACTAAATGGGTCCAACACTGACCAATAACAGGGCTCAAACAAAACTGACTAATGACGCTTTAGAAACTCAGAACGGCCAATCAACAGTCAAAGCAGGTCTTCAGATGGTATGGAATAGTCCAGCTAGAAGTTAGAATGAATGGAAACCTAATAGGGCTGGGACCTCACCGTACGACATCTCACAATTAAAAAGATTGAGAACAAGCTATAGGATGAAAAATAAGAGTTTAGACACCGGTTCAGCCAGCTAATGCTTCCTCTATTCTGAACAGGCAGTGTATTGGCAGCCCAGGGGTCCATCGTCAGGACCATAAGTGGTGTGAAGAACTATGGGTAAGTTAATCATACATTCACAGCTCACTAGCCAATAAGAAACATGAACATTGTCCAAAGGGGCGGGGTTAAAGCTATCGCCGGCCACTCTTACTGGAGCCTTTAAACGGGTCAAAGTCCTCCTGAGAGAGAGAAGGGAGGTTAGACAGACACACACTGCAACACGCATATTTCAGTCGTCTCACAGGTCTCACACCTCATCATCGTCGTCATCAAATGTCACTCCTCTGTATGATTGGCTCTGACTCTGGGAGCCCCGCCTACTGGAGGAGGAAGAGGAGGAGGTCCTAGAACACAAAACGCAGAACCGTTAGTGGTCCAATGCAGCTGTTTTTTTACTCTTATCAAATCATTACAAAAGTTAAGTGCCTTACTGTGATTGTTTTACATTAAACTGGTCCAAAAAAAAGAAACAAAAACAGCATATTAAAAAGCTATTTTTCAAGAAAGAATTTAGCTAGAAGTGGTCTGAGTGAGGAGCCTAATAGGAGGGAAATGCAACCTGAAAACTAGCTGTTATTGGTCTATAAACTCCACCCATGCAAAATAAGCTGAAATTTCAAACAGCTCTTACACTAAAAAGGACATTATTCTGATTGGATATAAAACATGGAAAACCACGTTTATGACTGCACTGCCCCTTTAATACCCTCTACAAACAGACACATACACACAGATCACTAATCAATGTCCAAATCCTACCCAAAACACACTTTCCTACCTCTGTGTCGGTCGTGATGCAGGTGTTGGTCTTGATGCAGGCTTCACAAAGGAAACATCGTCAGAGTCATCATCATCAATGGTTATCTAGAGATGGGGGAGGAGGAGGGAAGAGAGATGGGAGGGAGAGAGAAGAGGAGAGATGGGGGAGGAGGGGGGAGGAGAGATGGGGGAGGAGGAGGGAGGAGAGATGGGGGAGGAGGAGGGAGAGGAGAGAGGAGAGATGGGGGTGGAGGAGGGAGGAGAGATGGGGGAGGAGGAGGGAGGAGAGATGGGGGAGGAGGAGGGAGGAGAGATGGGGGAGGAGGAGGGAGGAGAGATGGGGGAGGAGGAGGGAGGAGAGATGGGAGAGGAGGAGGGAGGAGAGGAGGAGGGAGGAGAGATGGGGGAGGAGGAGGGAGGAGAGATGGGGGAGGAGGAGGGAAGAGAGATGGGAGAGGAGGAGGGAGGAGAGATGGGAGAGGAGGAGGGAGGAGAGAAGGGAGAGGGAGGAGAGATGGGAGAGGGGAGGAGAGATGGGAGAGGGGAGGAGAGATGGGAGGGGGAGGAGAGATGGGAGGGGGGAGGAGAGATGGGAGAGGACGAGGGAGGAGAGATGGGGGAGGAGAGATGGGGGAGGAGGAGGGAGGAGAGATGGGAGGGAGGAGAGAGGGGAGGAGAGATGGGGGAGGAGGGGGGAGGAGAGATGGGGAAGGAGGGGGGAGGAGAGATGGGGAGGAGGAGGGAGGAGAGATGGGGGAGGAGGAGGGAGGAGAGATGGTAGAGGAGGAGGGAGGAGAGATGGGAGAGGAGGAGGGAGGAGGGAGGAGAGATGGGAGAGGAGGAGGGAGGAGAGATGGGAGAGGGGGGGGGAGAGATGGGAGGGGGGAGGGAGGAGAGATGGGAGGGGGGAGGAGAGATGGGAGAGGGGAGGAGAGATGGGAGAGGACGAGGGAGGAGAGATGGGAGAGGACGAGGGAGGAGAGATGGGAGAGGACGAGGGAGGAGAGATGGGAGAGGACGAGGGAGGAGAGATGGGAGAGGACGAGGGAGGAGAGATGGGAGAAGAGGAGGGAGGTGAGATGGGAGAGGGAGGAGAGATGGGAGAGGAGGAGGGAGGAGAGATGGGAGAGGAGGAGGGAGGAGAGATGGGAGAGGAGGAGGGAGGAGAGATGGGAGAGGAGGAGGGAGGAGAGATGGGGGGGAGGAGAGATGGGAGAGGGGAGGAGAGATGGGGGAGGAGGAGGGAGGAGAGATGGGAGAGGAGGAGGGAGGAGAGATGGGGGAGGAGGAGGGAGGAGAGATGGGGGAGGAGGAGGGAGGAGAGATGGTAGAGGAGGAGGGAGGAGAGATGGGAGAGGAGGAGGGAGGAGGGAGGAGAGATGGGAGAGGAGGAGGGAGGAGAGATGGGAGAGGAGGGGGGAGGAGAGATGGGAGGGGGGAGGGAGGAGAGATGGGAGGGGGGAGGAGAGATGGGAGAGGGGAGGAGAGATGGGAGAGGGGAGGAGAGATGGGAGAGGACGAGGGAGGAGAGATGGGAGAGGACGAGGGAGGAGAGATGGGAGAGGACAAGGGAGGAGAGATGGGAGAGGACGAGGGAGGAGAGATGGGAGAGGACGAGGGAGGAGAGATGGGAGAGGACGAGGGAGGAGAGATGGGAGAGGACGAGGGAGGAGAGATGGGAGAGGACGAGGGAGGAGAGATGGGAGAGGACGAGGGAGGAGAGATGGGATAGGACGAGGGAGGAGAGATGGGAGAGGAGGAGGGAGGAGAGATGGGAGAGGAGGAGGGAGGAGAGATGGGAGAGGAGGAGGGAGGAGAGATGGGGGAGGAGGGAGGAGAGATGGGGGAGGAGGGAGGAGAGATGGGAGAGGAGGAGGGAGGAGAGATGGGAGAGGAGGAGGGAGGAGAGATGGGAGAGGACGAGGGAGGAGAGATGGGAGAGGAGGAGGGAAGAGAGATGGGGGAGGAGGAGGGAGGAGAGATGGGAGAGGAGGGAGGAGAGATGGGAGAGGAGGAGGGAGGAGAGATGGTAGAGGAGGAGGGAGGAGAGATGGTAGAGGAGGAGGGAGGAGAGATGGTAGAGGAGGGAGGAGAGATGGGAGAGGAGGAGGGAGGAGAGATGGGAGGGGAGAGGAGAGATGGGAGAGGGGAGGAGAGATGGGGGAGGAGGAGGGAGGAGAGATGGGAGAGGAGGAGGGAGGAGAGATGGGGGAGGAGGAGGGAGGAGAGATGGGGGAGGAGGAGGGAGGAGAGATGGGGGAGGAGGAGGGAGGAGAGATGGTAGAGGAGGAGGGAGGAGAGATGGGAGAGGAGGAGGGAGGAGGGAGGAGAGATGGGAGAGGAGGAGGGAGGAGAGATGGGAGAGGGGGGGGGAGAGATGGGAGGGGGGAGGGAGGAGAGATGGGAGGGGGGAGGAGAGATGGGAGAGGGGAGGAGAGATGGGAGAGGACGAGGGAGGAGAGATGGGAGAGGACGAGGGAGGAGAGATGGGAGAGGACGAGGGAGGAGAGATGGGAGAGGACGAGGGAGGAGAGATGGGAGAGGACGAGGGAGGAGAGATGGGATAGGACGAGGGAGGAGAGATGGGAGAGGACGAGGGAGGAGAGATGGGAGAGGACGAGGGAGGAGAGATGGGAGAGGAGGAGCGAGGAGAGATGGTAGAGGAGGGGAGGGGGGAGGAGAGATGGGAGAGGAGGAGGGAGGAGAGATGGGAGAGGAGGAGGGAAGAGAGATGGGGGAGGAGGAGGGAGGAGAGATGGTAGAGGAGGAGGGAGGAGAGATGGGAGAGGACGAGGGAGGAGAGATGGGAGAGGACGAGGGAGGAGAGATGGGAGAGGACGAGGGAGGAGAGATGGGATAGGACGAGGGAGGAGAGATGGGAGAGGACGAGGGAGGAGAGATGGGAGAGGACGAGGGAGGAGAGATGGGAGAGGACGAGGGAGGAGAGATGGGATAGGACGAGGGAGGAGAGATGGGAGAGGACGAGGGAGGAGAGATGGGAGAGGACGAGGGAGGAGAGATGGGAGAGGAGGAGCGAGGAGAGATGGTAGAGGAGGAGGGAGGAGAGATGGGAGAGGAGGAGGGAGGAGAGATGGGAGAGGAGGAGGGAAGAGAGATGGGGGAGGAGGAGGGAGGAGAGATGGTAGAGGAGGAGGGAGGAGAGATGGTAGAGGAGGAGGGAGGAGAGATGGTAGAGGAGGAGGGAGGAGAGATGGTAGAGGAGGAGGGAGGAGAGATGGTAGAGGAGGAGGGAGGAGAGATGGTAGAGGAGGAGGGAGGAGAGATGGTAGAGGAGGAAGGAGGAGAGATGAGAGAGGAGGGGAGGGGGGAGGAGAGATGGGAGGGGGGAGGAGAGATGGAGGAAGATGGAGGTGAGATGGAGGAAGATGGAGGTGAGATGGAGGAAGATGGAGGTGAGATGGAGGAAGATGGAGGTGAGATGGAGGAAGATGGAGGTGAGATGGAGGAAGATGGAGGTGAGATGGAGGAAGATGGAGGTGAGATGGAGGAAGATGGAGGAGAGATGGAGGAAGATGGAGGTGAGATGGAGGAAGATGGAGGTGAGATGGAGGAAGATGGAGGTGAGATGGAGGAAGATGGAGGTGAGATGGAGGAAGATGGAGGTGAGATGGAGGAAGATGGAGGAGAGATGGAGGAAGATGGAGGTGAGATGGAGGAAGATGGAGGTGAGATGGAGGAAGATGGAGGTGAGATGGAGGAAGAACATTATGTACAACACACACATCCAGTTAGAAGGTCTATAAATCAAGCAGAGATGGGGAGTGTGAGGGACTAACCTCATCTGTGTAAGATTTAGCCGACACCGCCCCTCTCGATGGCCGCTGAGGTGCAGCCTGGAACGCTGCAGGATGGAGGGAGGAGAAAGAGGGAGGGGTGGAAGATGAGTAGTAGATCAGTACAATAATACACACACACACTTAGGTTTGAGAAACACAACAACACAGCAGCCACTCACCATCCATGATGTTTCTGCCCTGGGTGGGGTTGACCACCGAGGCCTTCTGAGAACGGGCCCGCCCTGCTGGCTTTGGCTCTGCTGCACCTGGACACACAGGCACAATACATTCACACACAAAACGCACCCACGCCAACAACACATACAAACAAATGCAGTCGGTAATATATACATGCATAAATATAATTTACCCTTTCTCATGAGTGAATAGATCTTGGAGAGAAACAAACCTCTTCCTCTCCTGGCTGTGGTTTGGCCCCTCCCCCTCCCCCCCCGCCCCCTGCCCCTGGTGGGGGGAGGCGGGGCAGAGTCCTCGTCCGAATCCATGGAAACATCAGGCTCATCTGATAGGTCCAGGTCTTCGCCTCGCTCTATGCGGTGAGCTTTAGCTCTGTTGAGGGCCTACACAGAGAGGAGAGTACTGGTATGAACGTATACATGTGGTGTGGTGTGGTGTGTGTGTGTGTGTGTGTGTTCCTGACTCACCACCTGAACCTCTTCATCCTCCTCTGCAGTGTTTTTCTTAGATTCTCTGAAACGGCGAATCTGAGGAGAGAACAGGTTGCTGTGGTTACTATCATCTCTCCCCTCTCCACCTCCTGGTCAATCTCCTCCTCAGTCAGTACTCCTCTCTGCTGCAGGTGTCTACCCCCTCCTCTCCCCCCCATGGTCAATCTCCTCCTCTGTCAGTACTCCTCTCTGCTGGAGGTGACTACCCCCTCCTCTGTACCTCCTGGTCAATCTCCTCCTATGTCAGTACTCCTCTCTGCTGGAGGTGTCTACCCCCTCCTCTCCCCCTCCTCTGTACCTCCTGGCCAATCTCCTCCTCTGTTAGTACTCCTCTCTGCTGGAGGTGTCTACCCCCTCCTCTCCCCCTCCTCTGTACCTCCTGGTCAATCTCCTCCTCTGTCAGTACTCCTCTCTGCTGCAGGTGTCTCTGGGTTTTCTCCAGCTGGTATCTGATCAGTTCCTCGATGGCATCCTTCTCCTCCTTGTCCACATACTCCTGCACCGCCTTCCCCATGCCCTGCTCCGTCAGCAGGGAGAGCTGCACCGTCTACACACACAGTCATGTTAACACACACACACACAGTCATGTTAACACACATCCACACACACAGTCATGTTAACACACACACAAAGTCATGTTAACACACACCCACACACACAGTCATGTTAACACACACCCACAGTCACGTTAACACACACCCACAGTCATGTTAACACACACCCACAGTCATGTTAACACACACACACAGTCATGTTAACACACACACACAGTCATGTTAACACACATCCACAGTCATGTTAACACACATCCACACACACAGTCATGTTCACACCCACAGTCATGTTAACACACACCCACAGTCATGTTAACACACACACACAGTCATGTTAACACACACACACAGTCATGTTAACACACACACACAGTCATGTTAACACACACACACAGTCATGTTAACACACACACAGTCATGTTAACACACACACACAGTCATGTTAACACACACACACAGTCATGTTAACACACATCCACACACACAGTCATGTTAACACACATCCACACACACAGTCATGTTAACACACACACACAGTCATGTTAACACACATCCACACACACAGTCATGTTAACACACACCCAGTCATGTTAACACACACACACAGTCATGTTAACACACACACACAGTCATGTTAACACACACACACAGTCATGTTAACACACACACACACACACAGTCATGTTAACACACATCCACACACACAGTCATGTTAACACACACACAGTCATGTTAACACACACACAGTCATGTTAACACACACACACAGTCATGTTAACACACACACACAGTCATGTTAACACACACACACAGTCATGTTAACACACATCCACACACACAGTCATGTTAACACACACACACAGTCATGTTAACACACACACACAGTCATGTTAACACACACACACAGTCATGTTAACACACACACACAGTCATGTTAACACACACACACAGTCATGTTAACACACACACACAGTCATGTTAACACACACACACAGTCATGTTAACACACACACACAGTCATGTTAACACACACACACAGTCATGTTAACACACACCCACAGTCATGTTAACACACACCCACAGTCATGTTAACACACACCCACAGTCATGTTAACACACACCCACAGTCATGTTAACACACACCCACAGTCATGTTAACACACACCCACAGTCATGTTAACACACACTCACAGTCATATTAACACACATCGTCATGTTAACACACAGTCAAGGTATGGAGAAGTGTGTGTACCTTTTCTGCTGTCAGGAAGTACTCTTTAATGAGATCCTCCACCCTCAGACCCTCAGTTGAGGAGTGACTCAGGAGCTGCCCAAAGTCAACACCCTCTTCGCCTACACTTACACAGAAAAAACAGACAGAGACAGGAGAGTGATCTGAACATCAGAAAAAGTAGGCTTGTCAAATGTTATGATTATGGTGTGTGTGTGTGTGTGTGTGTGTGTGTGACCTTTAACTTTGGCCTTGTACTCCTTCTGTCTGATGAAGTGAACAACGTCTTTGGGGTTTGCAACCTGCTCTACAAACTTCTGACTGAAACGAGTGGCATTGAAGGCCTCAAAACCACCGCTGTAGTCCACCTTGAGAGAGAGAGAGAGACAAATATTAAACTGTGACAAATACTCAAATTGTACCTTGAGAAATACCCTTGATGCTGTTGCAGTGTTCAACAGAATAACGTGTATTATAATCTGGGTGGTTTGAGCGCTGAATGCTGAATGGCTAACAGCCGTGGTATATCAGACCGTATACCACGGGTATGACGAAACATTTATTTTAACTGCTCTAATTACATTGGTAACCAGGTAATCAGTTTATAATAGTAATAAGGCACCTCAGGGGTTTGTGGTATATGGCCAATATACCACGACTAAGGGCTGCATTCAGGGACTTGTGCATAAGAACAGCCGTGGTATATTGACCATATACCACACCCCCTCTGGCCTTATTGCTCAAGTATAAAATGTTACTTGTGTCTCACTCACTCTCAGGCGTATGAGGGGTTTCTCAGGGGTAAGGGGGTTTCCTAGTCGATCTCGCTCTGCTTCCTCAATCATCGCTTCCACCTGGGAACGGACACACACAGAGTCAGGGAGAGCTAGAGAGGGACAGACAGCCAGGCAGAGAAAGAGCGAGCGAGAGAGGGACAGACAGCCAGGCAGAGAAAGAGCGAGAGAGGGACAGACAGCCAGGCAGAGAAAGAGCGCGGGACAGACAGCCAGGCAGAGAAAGAGCGAGAGAGGGAACAGACAGCCAGGCAGAGAAAGAGCGAGCGAGAGAGGGACAGACAGCCAGGCAGAGAAAGAGCGAGCGAGAGAGGGACAGACAGCCAGGCAGAGAAAGAGCGAGCGAGAGAGGGACAGACAGCCAGACAGAGAAAGAGCGAGCGAGAGAGGACAGACAGCCAGGCAGAGAAAGCGAGAGAGGGACAGACAGCCAGGCAGAGAAAGAGCGAGAGAGGGACAGACAGCCAGGCAGAGAAAGAGCGCGGGACAGACAGCCAGGCAGAGAAAGAGCGAGAGAGGGAACAGACAGCCAGGCAGAGAAAGAGCGAGCGAGAGAGGGACAGACAGCCAGGCAGAGAAAGAGCGAGCGAGAGAGGGACAGACAGCCAGGCAGAGAAAGAGCGAGCGAGAGAGGGACAGACAGCCAGGCAGAGAAAGAGCGAGCGAGAGAGAGAGGGACAGACAGCCAGACAGAGAAAGAGCGAGCGAGAGAGGACAGACAGCCAGGCAGAGAAAGAGCGAGCGAGAGAGGACAGACAGCCAGGCAGAGAAAGCGAGAGAGGGACAGACAGCCAGGCAGAGAAAGAGCGAGCGAGAGAGGGACAGACAGCCAGGCAGAGAAAGCGAGAGAGGGACAGACAGCCAGGCAGAGAAAGAGAGAGCGAGAGAGAAAGAGCACCTTGTGCTCACCTTCTCCTGGCAGAAGGCCTCTACCCTCTGGTTGACCTTGGGCATGTCAGGGTTGAAGAGGTCAGGGTGCTCTGAGAGGACCAGGTCCTGGATGAAGAACTGACGCACCGTGTGCAGCGGGATCTTCTGAAGGTTCATCTTACGCCCCTTCACCCTCAGCAGACCTATGTGCCTGCACACACACACACACACGCAGGCAATGACACACACGGACACAGGAACACACACAAGGGCATACAAATATGCAGACAAACACACACAGCGAGTGCTGTTTGAGCGTATACAAAAGAGTGTGTGTCTGTGTGTGTTGGCGTACTTCTTGACGGCCTCTCCGGGGGACAGTGATGTGGCAACAGAGCTACCAGGCTGGGTGACATAGAACAGCCGCTGTTCGTTCCTTCTGGGGTTTATCAGACACTCATGTTCATGACCCCACACCACCAGGTCCAGAAAGTCATCCAGAAACTGCTCTGGGATGTAGTTGGTGGCCCCATGCTTACTCCTGCAACACACACACGCACACCTCAGAGATGTGGCTTTTGTAAAACACACACATTCAGTACCACACACACACACTTAGCATATACACACACACACCTGTTCTACTGGACAGTATAAACACACACACCTGTTCTGGTGGACAGTATAACACACACACACACACACATACCTGTTCTGGTGGACATTATAAACACACACACCTGTTCTGGTAGACAGTATAAACACACACACCTGTTCTGGTAGACAGTATAAACACACACACCTGTTCTGGTGGACAGTATAAACACACACACCTGTTCTACTGGACAGTATAAACACACACACCTGTTCTGGTGGACAGTATAAACACACACACCTGTTCTGGTGGACAGTATAAACACACACACCTGTTCTGGTGGACAGTATAAACACACACACCTGTTCTACTGGACAGTATAAACACACACACCTGTTCTACTGGACAGTATAAACACACACACCTGTTCTACTGGACAGTATAAACACACACACCTGTTCTGGTGGACAGTATAAACACACACACCTGTTCTGGTGGACAGTATAAACACACACACCTGTTCTGGTGGACAGTATAAACACACACACCTGTTCTGGTAGACAGTATAAACACACACACCTGTTCTGGTGGATGGTGAAGAGGTTGAACCATTGGTCCTGGTCTTCTTTGGGGCGGAGCATGGTCACCTGGTTGTTAACAAACATCCTGTAGAGGCGCTCATCAGGAATAGAGCCGATGCCGTACAGGGCTAGCTTAGTGCTGCCTTTCTGCAGGAGGACGGGACTAATCTCTATCCTCTCTACTGATTGGCTGCGGCCAAAATGATTGACAAGTCCGGCAGAGCTCAGGAGATCCAACGCACACAGACCATCCGCCTGGATTGGAGACGAGAGAGATAAGAGTTACACATAGAGATACAGACATATACGCATGTGGTTCAAGATGGAAGACTGAAACCTTGGCAACGGAGCTTACCCCTGTAGGATCGTCATGGTTACCGTGCACGCTGAACACGGGGATGGAGATGTTCAGGTTCTCATCCTGGTAGTTCACCCATGGAAACCTGAGAACACACAGAGAAACATTTGATACACATACTGTACTTTACCTTTACACATACTGTACTTTACCTTTACACATACTGTACTTTACCTTTACACATACTGTACTTTACCTTTACACATACTGTACTTTACCTTTACACATACTGTACTTTACCTTTACACATACTGTACTTTACCTTTACACATACTGTACTTTACCTTTACACATACTGTACTTTACCTTTACACATACTGTACTTTACCTTTACACATACTGTACTTTACCTTTACACATACTGTACTTTACATACAACCCACGTTTGGGAAGCTTTAATAATACGTGGATATTTTATCTAGTAAGTTCAACTAGAATATTATTCAACGTTTGTGACAGGTGATGTATAGGTTTTCAGCAATTTAAAAAAAGTGTGAGGATGCTGTCCAAGCAAGGGCTAGCGTCGCCACCTCGGGGCTAGCGTCGCCACCTCGGGGCTAGCGTCGCCACCTCGGGGCTAACGTCGCCACCTCGGGGCTAGCGTCGCCACCTCGGGGCTAGCGTCGCCACCTCGGGGCTAGCGTCGCCACCTCGGGGCTAGCGTCGCCACCTCGGGGCTAGCGTCGCCACCTCGGGGCTAGCGTCGCCACCTCGGGGCTAGCGTCGCCACCTCGGGGCTAGCGTCGCCACCTCGGGGCTAGCGTCGCCACCTCGGGGCTAGCGTCGCCACCTCGGGACTAGCGTCGCCACCTCGGGGCTAACGTCGCCACCTCGGGGCTAACGTCGCCACCTCAGGGCTAACGTCGCCACCTCAGGGCTAGCGTCGCCACCTCAGGGCTAACGTCGCCACCTCAGGGCTAACACACAGACTGACTTGCTGTTGCTGAAGTTGACAGCCTGGTCACTGAGGACATCGAAGAGGATAGGAGTGTCTCCCATGCAGTACTTCCTCAGCAGAGAGATGCAGGAGTGAAGACAGCGTCTGGAAGGCTTGTTCTCATGGAACAGATCACCTCCCAACAGGATGAAGTCAACCTGCGGACAGAGACAGAGGTGAGTGTGTGGGAGAGAGAAATTACATTATACTGTGTGTGTGTACACACACACACTTGGTTCTGTTTGGCACACTTCAGGATCTCGTCGAAGGTGTTGAACGTGTCGTTGCCACGGACAGCATCTTTCTCCAGGTAACCAAGGTGAATATCCGTGGCGATCAGGATCTTGAAGGTGTCCTCATCGTCCCTGGCAACAGAAGCACAATCAGAACCCCAGAGTCTCCAGATGCCCTCAATGACAACTACACCACGAGGAGACAGATTATTCTGATGTTACATACAGGGTGTTCTCTGATGTCATCTTGAATGGAAACAGGTCCAGAGCAGAGAACCCTTCAGCAGCAGAGGTAGTGAGAGGGAGTGATGTCAACACCTGTATCAATACAGTTAACAAGTCTCCGGAGATGTCACCTACAGACAGACAGAGTGAGAAAGAAAAGTCTGGTTGTCGCCTTAATTTATAGCCTGTAATTGGGGCACAGAGTTTTCCCTGGTCAGGTCATACTGTTTGCCACAACATTGTGAGCCAATGCAAATCTCCCATAGCTATGATTCTGAGGCTGAGCCAGCTCGGCTAACTGTAGGAAAGACTCCTGGATCAAATATGACAAATGACTGAATACACGGATTAAGTTGAATTTTCCCCGGCCTTGACGCTGATCTAACGACTAAGGTAACGCTACAGTTTTGCATTTCCCCCTAAGCAGTTAGGTAAGGTTAGGATTTCCGGAGGTTAATGCATAACGTTACATATTAACTAAGAGCACCAATGAAGGCTCAAACAACGCATTAAA
Organism: Oncorhynchus clarkii lewisi; assembly: GCF_045791955.1. Taxonomy (NCBI): domain Eukaryota; kingdom Metazoa; phylum Chordata; class Actinopteri; order Salmoniformes; family Salmonidae; genus Oncorhynchus; species Oncorhynchus clarkii. The sequence goes on along the minus strand of NC_092173.1, from coordinate 36,226,938 downwards.
AGCACATTTAGCTAACGTTAGCGCGCTAACTAACTCTAGCTGGTATAAAGCGGCTAGTAAAATTGTCTAATCTTAGAAATGACTGTGCATTAGATGATACCACAACTGGCATATCTGACCCCAATGTGAATATCATGTTATCAAGTACTAGCTAATTCCATTATACACGGAGATATCTACTCTTCACAAACCACGCACCTCTCCTACTCCCCGCGCTCGATTATTGTGTACATGTGAACAACTCCCCTTACGGAAGTTAGCACAGGAAACGTCGTTTCCGAGAGGCAAATGTAGTTTTCTTTACATGAAGCCTCCGCATGTAGCCATACTATGTCTGACGAAGAAAAACAGCAAATCCCAAAAGAAGACAATAAACTCCATGAAGCGGCGTTAGATGCGCTCGATTTGTAGTGCGCCGGCGTGAGCAGTGTAGGACATGTTCAATTTTAGGCCTAAATCGGCTATATCGGCTTTTATAGCGGCATAGAAGTTTTATTTTAGAGACATGAGAGATTAGGAACAAATGGGAGATTAGGATAGAATGATGTCAGACTTCACCCAGTCCCAGAAAAGTAGGAATATACTCTCTACTCACTAGAGGGCAGTGAGAGCACAGTGAGAGCGCAGTATGCAGTGGTGGAAAGGTCTTAGGTAAAAACACTTTAAAGTTCTACGTAAGTAGTTTTTTTTGGGTATCTGTACTTTACTATTTATATTTTTGACTACTTTTACTTCTACTTCACTACATTCCTTAAGAAAATATTGTATTTTTTACTCCACACATTTTACTCCAGATACCCAAAAGTACTCGTTACATTTTGAATCCTGAGCAGGACAGGAAAATGGTCCAATTCACACTTATGAACAGAACATTCCTAGTCGTCTACTGCCTCTGATCTGGAGGACTCACTAAACACACTTCCTTTTAAATGATGTTTGAATGTTGGAGTGGCCCCTGGCTGTCCTTAAATAAATAAAAAACAAGAAAATGGTGCTGTCTGGTTTGTTTAATATAAGAAATTTGTAATGGTTTATACTTTCACTTTTGATACTTAAGTATATTTTAGCAATTACATTTACTTTTGTATATTTTTAATCTAAATACTTTTAGACTTTTACTCAAGTAGAAGTTTGCTCTGTGACTTTTACTTTAACTTGACTCATTTTCTATTCAGGTATTTTACTTTGACTCAAGTATGACAGTTGGGTACTTTTTCCACCACTGGCAGTATGTGTAATAGGACACATTTGGTGGGTGCCTATATTTGTCCTATTTCACACATGTACAAGTATGTATTGAAAATGATTTATTTTTTTTGCATATCCCTCTCCCTGAGACATTCTCTGAGAGTGAGGTCATGGCCAGGGTCTGCTTATCAATGACAACCCTGTAGCAATTAGGGTTCAGTGTCTTGCTCAAGGGCACAACGTCCGATTTTTCACCTTTTTGGCTCGGGATTCGAAATAGTGACCTTCCGGTTACTGGCCCAACGCTCTGAGAGAGAGAGAGAGTGAGAGAGCGAGAGAGAGAGAGAGAGAGAGAGAGAGAGAGTGTGTGTGTGTGTGTGTGTGTGTGTCCTTTCCCTCAGTAGCCAGATAACAGAACAGACAGAATGTCTCTAAACACAGACGAAGAGGCAGAATATAGGAGAAATTAATATTTCTTCCTCTCTCTCTCTCTCTCTCTTTTTTTTCTCTCTCTACTTGGTTATTTAATTCTTCCTCTCTTCTTCTTCTCTCTCTATCCCACCTCTATCACTCCCATGCCTCTTTCTCTCCCTCCCTCATTCCAAGGACGCCCCTATGTGTGTGTTGAGGCAGGTCTGGGCAGAGTCGGCATGTCTGTGTGACTGTGGGGTTTGATGGATTTAGACGCCCCAAAGCACACACTCATCGCTGACTCTCACCATCATCGTTCTCATCAGACATTATCCACGGGCAATACTCAGGTAGGACAATCTCCATTAAACGGTGGGGCGAGGGGGCAGAGGGAGACAGAGGGCGAGGAAGGGACGGAGAGAGAAATTGACAGACGGAGAGAGAGAGGGGGGGGGGGATAAAGTGTAGGTACTGTGATCTGTGACTGACTTTCTCCTCTGCTCTCTTCTGTAGTGTGAATAAGCAAGGGGAAAGTGTGTGAGACAAGTGAGAGATAAAGGGAAATAGGGATAGAGATCTCTCACACATCTTGTTGCTGTAGGGAATGTTTTTTCATTACACTCACACGCACACACACTCACACGCACACACACACACACACACACATACACACACACACACACACACACACACACACACACACACACACACACACACACACACACACACACACACACACACACACACACACACACACACATATAAGTAGGTGTTTACAGACTGTAGTTGAGTACGAAGCAAGTTCTCACATGCAGGAATAAAGCTAACCACACACACACCCTAACCAGAGCTTCCTCTGACCAGGGGGAAAGCAGGCATGGAGTCAGGGTCTGAAAGAAATGCTGGACTGGATTCTGAACCCAGGGTGAAGGCTGGTCTGGAGTCAGGGTCTGAAATAAATGCTGGACTGGATTCTGCACCCAGGGGGAAAGCAGGACTGGAGTCTGGTGAGAACTGGATTCCAGAAGATGTGGCCCAATGGCTGGATCACATTGGAGTGTCTAACGAGCCCGAGCCCGACGGAGGTAGTCTACACATGCCCCCCTTCTCTCCCTGTGTGTCTGTGTGTGTGTGTGTGTGTGTGTGTGTGTGTGTGTGTGTGTGTGTGTGTGTGTGTGTGTGTGTGTGTGTGTGTGTGTGTGTGTGTGTGTTTGTGCGCGTGTAGTTTTGTTTATCAAACCTTGTGTGGACCTGAAATCCTCAAAAGTCCCAACAAGGATAGTACAACAAGGAAGCTTCTCCCTCATGGGGACATTTCCCACATCCCCACGAGGACAAATGCTATTTTAAGCTTAGGGGTTAGGTTTAGGGTTAGGGTTACGGTTAGAATTAGGGTTAGGGGTTAGGGTTAGGGGTTAAGGTTAGGGTTAGGGGTTAAGGGAAATAGGAATGGAAGTGGAAATCAATTTTAGGTCCCACTAGATTAGAAAAACTATTGTGTGTGTGTGTGTGAAAAATAGGCTCTGATAAATATTATCTTTAACAAAACGCCAGGTGAGACAGAGTTAGGTAGAGCTCTCTTTCCATCCATAAATCAGCATCCGTTTTACAGTTGAACCTAACTGAATCCATTAGGTTTTTGGAACCCTATATCCTGGGTTTGAACTATGACCCCTGGTTAGAGCCTTTCCGATTGGTATTGGTGAAAAGGCCCAGGGAAGAAAACGGCGGATGTTCTGTTTGAATAAGATGGCGTGAGTAGAGATGAGAGTGAGACGAATTGGATTACAGAGGCGAATACAAAAGGAAATAAGAGAAGTAAAGGGACTGTGGAATCATACACATCCAAGCCTAGTTCTGAGTCTTTTTTAGTCAGAGGGTTTTGGATGTTGTTATCTGGGAAATCCATTTGAAGTCTCTATACAGATTGAGGTGATGTCGATGACAGTAATGAGGGCTTATTAATTTTGTATCTAATGAGAAGAGCGTGCTCTGCGCCTCAAGAAGATTGGATTGGAGTGTGTTGTGTGGGGATCTTTATTGATTTATATACAGTATATATATATTTTTTAACTTAACCCGGATGCAAGCCGCACCAATGTGTCAGAGAAAACGTGTGTGGATCTTTGAAACAGGGCGTTAACTCTGCAACATGACAGGATCTCTGTAGACAAGGAATATTATCTAGTGTCTCTACTCCTACTGCCATTACTTGATCCAATTCTTCACGTATATGCTGTATCCTGGTGCTAGAAGTAAATGCAAAGGATACAGTAGATATGTGAAGAATTGGATCAAGTGGTTGATGCACGCAAACTGACCCACATAAGAGCTGTCCAGCATGTCTCCTATCCGGAAGCAGTGAGACGAGTGGAAGAAAGAAGTGGAGTTGAAGAACTAATGGTAGCAGGAGTAGAGACACCAGAGAATATTCCTTGTCTGCAGAGGGATTCTGACATGTCTCATGTTAAGGTGGATTTTGTAGCATTTACTGCATTGGTTATCAACTGCACAGTGCGAACAGAGAGGAAATCTGAGAAAACAGGCATCATTGTGAGTGTGGCTGAGTGTTTATTGGGACTCAAGTATTTTACAGCAGAGGTATTACAAGGAATCCTGTTGATGAATGCTCCATCTTCACAGGCCCCGAGCCTGTTCAGGAGGTGATCTGAACTGTTCCTGAAGGAGTGGGGTGTTTGTTTATTCATGTTTTGTATGATGTGGGGTCCACAGCCTAATGGGATATTTTCTGTTTCAATACAGTAGGTGGCAGCAATACACCATTTGGTGTAGTTTGTCATACAACCTTAATTAATAATAATAATAAGACCCCTGGTTATTATCCTGCGGGCGCTAGGACCCCGGCACGCCCCTCTGAACTGCAGGTCTTGCTTTGGCATTCCGCTCATGCCAGAACGAACGGTCCGGGGCTGATTACGATCGCGCTACTGTCGCAGACCCACCGCTGTTTGCGCCTCTGCCCGAATCTGCTTTTATAGCCGGGGGAGTCAGCATCAAGACCGGTTGCACCATTAGCGCGCGGAGAGAAGTGTCTCAACACGACCGGTCATTTAGTACCGAGGTAAACGTTTATGCCTGTATAAGGGAAAGAAGTGCGTGAGGTCAGCTTTCTTACAGCATGTGATGTTTTGGTCAGTTCAATCCACGCGCTCCTTGCGCACGCACAGACTCATTGAGCTGTCTCAAATTTTGTAGGGCCGTCTCTGACCGGCTTTCGGGAAGTTAACTAGCCGAAATAACTTTTAACTAGCCTAAATAACTTTTGGGTGTTTGTCTTCAAAGTGTGCATTGCGGCTTGGTCGCAATTATGGCTGACTATATAGTGCTGGCATTTGGCTCCGGTTTTACTTCGTTCCGTAATGTGTCAGTTCAGTTGTCTATTTCTGTCCTTTAGTGCATCAGTTGTCTATTTCTGTCCTTTAGTGCGTCTGTTGTCTATTTCGGCCTGTTAGTGCAGGGTTTACCAAACCCGGTCCTGGGGCCCCCCCTGGGTTCACGTTTTGGCAGGACCGAGTTTGGGAAACGGGGGGAAGGACCGAGTTTGGGAAACGGGGGGAAGGACCGAGTTTGGGAAACGGGGGGGCAGGACCGAGTTTGGGAAACGGGGGGGCAGGACCGAGTTGGGGAAACCCTGGGTTAATGTGTCAGTTGTCCAGTAGGCCACAACAGCAAGCTTGCTATGCATATGGTTAAAATATTCTCTGGACATCTTCCACCTTTTACTGTGTGTGTGTGTGAGTGTGAGTGTGTGTGTGTGTGTGTGTGTCTCAGAGGACAGGCAATAGTTGGACATGTGGTTGAGTCTGTTTACTTTGAGAGGTACTGGAGGGAAACACCAGGATGGGAATGCTGAGGACAGGAGATGACCAGACAGTGTCGTCTCCTGAGAACTAGGCACTAACACTCACCTGGTCCCTAACCTATTATAACTTATAAGTAAAAACAACGATTTAATTTTTGTTTCTTTTCCAGGTCTCTCTTTGTACCATAGTTTCCCAGGAGTCTTTGCACTGGAGGACATTGTTCAATGCCCCCCAGAAACAGTCCCCTTCACCATCAACAATGACCCCACGTCAATGACCACTCATCCACCGTTACTGTCCATCCTTCTCACCCGTCGCACCTCCACACCTGCCAGGGAACCAGGTACACTAGCAGTTAGGGGGAGATAAGCTAGGCCTTAGGCATGATACACCTGACATTGACCTCTGACCCCTGCTGTTTCCTAGGTGATGCAGCCTTGGCCTTTGTGTCCCACCCCTGTGTGAGCGCCATGCGAGGAGAGGAGGACGAGGGCGGGAAGCTTCTCTCAAGCACCATACAAGAACAAACCAGCTACGGAGGAGGAGAGGGAGGATGGGGGCCTCAGAGTGACAACCTGAACCCCATGCAGCCCTCGCAGGTGGCCTCCCCACCCCTGCTGCAGCAGCCGCCCAGCGGTATAGACTGTAGCGGTGCCCCCACCTCAGACAGCCAACTACCACCTTACCCCCTTACCTTCCCTCACCGCCCACTAGCTCACCCCCAGTTGCGCTGGGCTCGGCAGGAGCCTCAGGGGCAGGAGCAGCAGGCTGACGGTAGCTCCCTGGAGAAACATGGACCTCCCCAGCCCCCTCTCCCTCACCCCCAGCCCCCCCAACCCTCCCTCCAGCCCAGTTTAGAGGAGCTGCCGAGCTATGAGCAGGCCAAGGCCCAGACCCAGACCCAGGGACAACACCACTACCAGGACCAGCTGTATTATACACTGGAGGACCAGGAGAGCCTGCCTAGCCCCTCTCACACCCCAGACAGCCAGCCCTCAGCCTGGACCAGCTTAGCTCCTCACAGCCCCTCTGAGACCTCTAGCCCTGACACCAACACTGACCCCTCTCCTTTCCCCAGCCCCAGCCCACCCCTGGGCCCTCAGCAAGGCTTTATGAGTGATGGGGATGAGGCTGAGGGTTTGTCTATCTGGGGTGGAGGGGCCAATGGAGACTCTACTCTGAGGCAACTCAAGCAGGGTCATGTGTATTCCCTCAGCCAGAGGATCCTCAGCGTTGAGGCCAATGGAACTAGTAATCTTCCCTCTAGCAACCCCTCCCTCAGTTACCCCCTACCCCTAAACATAACCCCACTCACAGGATCAGTAGACTCCCGCGGACCCCCACCAGAGTACCCCTTCAAGCCCACCCAGCCGCCCTTCTGCTCCCCCTCAGGGAAATCCCAGCCCCCCTCCTCTCATTCTGAGCTAGACCCCCCCTCTTCCACAATAATGGACTGGTCCACAGCCCAGCCAACCAGAGCTGAGAGCAACCCCCCACCTGAGTACCAGAGCAGGCGGCACCACCCTGGGACCCTAGGGGGTCCCTCAGTCCAGTACCACCACAGTCCCACACCCTCCCAGACCCACACCTCCACTCTTCTCCCCAACATCCAGGCCCAGACTTCTACCCTTGTCTCTCAACTCCAACCCCAGCCTCAACAACCTTCCCCAGGCCCCTCCGGTGTGGAGGTGGTCATGGCAGCCAAGGTGCAGCAGATGGTCCAGCTGCTGTGTGAGGAGAACCAGACTCTGAGACACGAGCTGCTGACACACAGAGAGAAGGCCTCCAAACTGCACTGGGTACGAGGAAGATTGTATGTGACTGTATAACTGACTCACTATAACCTTATAGGCCCCATTAGTCAATATTTTAATGTTTTGTGTGTTTTATATCATATTGTACAACAGCTGATAAAATGAACACTGTAAAAGTTATTTCCTGATAGTTGCTGGTTGAAAATACAATCTACACAGGATCTTATAATCAGCAGTTTTGTCTTTCCATGGTGACATCACCATGTGGTAAATTGATTAATAGACCAATAACAAAGAGTTCCAAACCTCTCTGCCAATAACAGCTCGTTTCAGTTTTCCCCTCCCCATTTAGACCACTCCCAGACAGTCTTAGCAAAATTCTTGCTTGAGAAATGGTTTTGCTATAAAGCTATTTTTGAACATTTGAATGGAACTATATTACGGTAAGGTATTTAATTGTTACCCAGAAATGATTTGATATTGATATGAAAACGGATTAATTTGGCCTTAAACCAGGGTTTAACTAACTCACGCCCCCCCTAGACGCTTCACATTTTTGTACTAACCCTAAACTGGCACACCTGATTCACTTAGTCAACTAATCATCCACCCTGTCTTAAAGCATTAGGGGAAGAAAAATATCTGACCCTATTTCAGTCGTTTCTACAAACTACTCTTCCTTGTGCTGCAGTTAGAGGAGGAGCTCCAGAGGATCTCTGAAGAGTATGATTGGCTGATGAAGAGCTCGTCAAAGAGGGAGGGGCTGGACCGAACAATGAGATGCAAACTGGAGGGGGAGATAAGACGCCTGACTGTCTTCAACAGAGACCTGAGAGGTAGGACAGGAGGGAGGGACCTGTAAAAGGATGTTGAAAATCAAATAAATAATTGGGTCCTTAAAGTGCCGTTACCCTTTTTTCAACCTTCTTCTTAGCTGTATATATGGGATTTGGGTAATTTTGACCAATAAGTTGTGTTAATAGAAGAGGAGTTGAACATGTTAATCTATGTTGTATGACTATGTTATGTCTGTGTATGACTGTGTTATGTCTGTGTATGACTGTGTTATGTCTGTGTATGACTGTGTTATGTCTGTGTATGACTATGTTATGTCTGTGTATGACTATGTTATGTCTGTGTATGACTATGTTATGTCTGTGTATGACTATGTTATGTCTGTGTGTGACTGTGTCACATCTATGTCTCAGATCGCCTGGAGACTGCCAATCAACAGCTAGCGTGCTGTGAGCCAGAAGGAGAGGAGGATGGACATGCTGCTGAGCTTAGTAAGTGTGTGTGTTTGTGTCTGTACTTGTGGTATTGATGAGTACTTGTGTGTTTGTGGTGTTGATGAGTGTTAGTGAGTGGGAATGAGGACACACCCAGAATGTAGGTTTTCTTCTTCTTTCCTCTCTTTTCTCCACCACTCCCTCTCTTCCCAGGCTAAATTCAGCACACATACAATTATCCCATTTCCTTTTAGCCACACACACACACACACACACACACACACACACACACACACACACACACACACACACACCCATGCACGGACGTGCACACACACACACACACACACACACACACGGACGTGCACACACACACTTACTTTTATTAGAGAGTCAGTGTGAATACAGACAGTGACCTCGTCTGGCCTGGAAACCCAAACAGAGAGAACTTTCTCCTCCTGACCACCACCTTTCTCACATTATCACACTCTGTCTCCCTCCCTCTCTCTCTTCCACTGACACCCTCCCACTGCCTAGCTCTCTCTCTCGCTCTCTCACTCCCACCACTCCCTCTCTCCCCATTCTCTCCCTCCCTGGGCACCATGAGAGAGGAGAGGAAGTGTTTGTTGTATTTCACTGGGCTGTCTGGTATGTAACACCAGGAATGAGGGATAGAGTGGGGAGGGAGAGATAAAGAGAGGGGGAGGCCAGTAGAGACAGGCAAAGGGAGGGAAAGGGGGTATATCTTATAGCAGTTTTAGGACAGGTGCTGTTTCAACGTGTCAGCCCCCCGCCACAAACTACCCAAATACTCTGCACCATATCTCCTCCCCTCCTCCCTTTACACACACCTGTCTCTCTCCCCTCTTCCGCATGTGTGTGACATGTTAACCCAGAGACAAAGGGGAATGATCTGGTCTGTGCTGGGAATGCAGCCTCAGCAGATTCTCCCCCCCCCCCTTATCCTTCCCTCCCCCACCCAACACATCCACCCCTACCCAGAGTTTGGTCAACAGTAGAGCTGGATGCCATATTGCTACCTTTGAACATTCCAGTCATGAGGAGTATTGGGTTCGTAAGTCTGATTTGAGCATTTTTTCTCTTATCTTTTATCTTCCCCCTTTCCTTCTCTCTGTTTCTCGCTGTCTCTCAGGGGATGGACTGATAGAGAAAGAGCGTTTGGAGGAAGAGGTGGAGAAGCAGCAGCGGAGGGCAGAGAGACTGGAGTCAGCTCTGAGCAGCGCACAGCAGAGAGCACTACACTTAGAGGAAGAGGTATACATCACGTCACGGTATATCACATTACGTCACGGTATATCACATCACATTACGTCACGGTATATCACATTACGTCACGGTATATCACATCACGTCACGGTATATCACATTACATTACGTCACAGTATATCACATCACGTCACGGTATATCACATTACGTCACGGTATACATCACGTCACGGTATATCACATTACGTCACAGTATATCACATTACGTCACAGTATATCATATTACATTACCTCACGGTATATCACATCACGTCACGGTATATCACGTCACGGTATATCACATCACGTCACAGTATATCACATTACATTACGTCACAGTATATCACATTACATTACGTCATGGTATATCACATTACGTCACGGTATATCACATTACATTACGTCACAGTATATCACATTATGTCACGGTACATCACATTACATAATGGTATATCACATTACGTCACGGTATATCACATTACATCACGGTATATCACATTACGTCACATCACATTACGTCACATCACATTACGTTACGTCACGGTATATCACATTACGTCACGGTATATCACATTACGTCACGGTATATCACATTACGTCACGGTATATCACATTATATCACATTACGTCACGGTATATCACATTACGTCACAGTATATCACATTACGTCACGGTATATCACATTACGTCACGGTATATCACATTACGTCACGGTATATCACATTACGTCACAGTATATCACATTACGTCACAGTATATCACATTACGTCACAGTATATCACATTACATAACGGTATATCACATTACATAACGGTACATCACATTACATAACGGTATATCACATTATGTCACAGTATATCACATTACATTACGTCACTGTTTATCACATTACGTCACATTATATCACATTACAACACATCACATTACGTCACAGTATATCACATTATGTCACGGTATATCACATTACGTCACAGTATATCACATTACGTCACAGTATATCACATTACGTCACAGTATATCACATTACGTCACAGTATATCACATTACGTCACAGTATATCACATTACATAACGGTATATCACATTACGTCACAGTATATCACATTACATAACGGTATATCACATTACATAACGGTATATCACATTACATAACGGTATATCACATTACGTCACGGTATATCACATTACATAACGGTATGTCACATTACGTCACGGTATATCACATTACGTCACAGTATATCACATTACGTCACATCACATTACGTCACATTACGTCACGGTACATCACATTACGTCATTCATTCAGACACTTATTCACACACCATATACACATACAGATCAATCCAACATACTGTATCTGTGTCCATTCCTCCCTGGTGTGTGTGTGTGTAGCTGCGTGTGAAGTGTGTGTATGCGGCACGTGTGGAAGGGTTGCAGCATGCTGTGGTGCAGTTGCAGACGGCCTGTGAGAAGAGAGAGCAGCTTGAGAGACGCCTGCGTACACGGCTGGAAAGAGAGCTACACACACTGCGCACGCAACAGGTACCACACATAATGCTCTCTTGGCGGGTGTCATATCAATGTCATAACAGGTCATATGCTATTTGTTAATGCATAAAATGGGTCTGGATTGTCCTAAACCTTTTTTATTTTTATTTTTTTAACATATGTCTCTTCCTTCTTCCAAACCTCCGCCTCGCTCTCCTCCCCTCAGAGAGTGTGTGGGGGTGTGCTTGGGACCACTGGGCCAGGTGGGGGTGGGGGTGTAGGGGAGGGCAGTGCCCCTGCTCTGAGGGAGCTGCTGAGGCAGAGGGAGGAGAGGGTTCTGGCTCTAGAGGCTGACTCTACCCGTTGGGAACAGAAGTACCTGCAGGAGAACGCCATGAGACACTTTAACATGGAGACTGCTGCTACAGCCAACACACACAGGTACACACACATTCCAACAGGTCACTCATGCACACAGGTACACACACATCCCAACAGGTCACTCATGCACACAGGTACACACACATCCCAACAGGTCACTCATGCACACAGGTACACACACATCCCAACAGGTCACTCATGCACACAGGTACACACACATCCCAACAGGTATCATGCACACAGGTACACACACATCCCAACAGGTCTCATGCACACAGGTAGAGATGGCGTTGCAGTGGATAGAAGCTGTTTTCCACGGGCTCCTGACCAATTCCGCTGTTTATTTTTGTTATACTGATCTTAACATTTTTTGTACATAATATCTCTGCCATAATTTCCTATGACCGAAAACAGCTTCTTGAGATCAGAACAGCGATCACTAACCTCGATTTGGATGACAATTTCAACTTCAACGAATCGGCAGCTCTGGACGTGCTGCTTCCTCCGGACCAGGCCCTAATTCCCGGGATTCAAAAGAGGAAGTGACGGCTCAAAAGAGGCAGGCAAACCGGCATCCTGACGAGTACGTCTGGTGAATCTAATAACCCTCCGTTCTGTTGGTGAATGTACAGTCATCAGAGAACAAACTGGACGAGCTCCGTTCGAAACTATCCTGTCAATGGGACCCGAAGAACTGTAATATGTTTCTCGGAGTCGTGGCTGGACAAGGACATTGATCATATACGTCTCGCTGGCTTTTCTGTGCGTTGTCAAGACCGGTCAGCAGCCTCGGGTAAGATGAGGGGGGAGTGGTGTTAACAGCTGGGGCACAATCTCTAATGGTAAGGAAGTCTCGAGCGTTTGCTAGTTAGAGTTAGAATACATCATGATAAGCTGCAGACCGTACTAACTACCAAGAGAGTTTTCATCCATATATTTCCTAGCTGTCTATATACCTCCACAAACCGATGCTGGCACTAAGACCACACTCAATGAGCTGCATAGGGCCATAAGCAAACGAGGAAATCCACACCCTGTGGCAGCACTTCTCATGGCCAGTGATTTTAATGCAGGGAAACTGAAATCTGTGTGAACTCATTATCACCTTTATCACCTTTGCAACTAGAGGTGACAAAACTCTAGATCACCTTTACTCTACACACAGAACGGTGACAACTCTAGATCACCTTTACTCCACACACAGAACGGTGACAACTCTAGATCACCTTTACTCCACACACAGAACGGTGACAAAACTCTAGATCACCTTTACTCCACACACAGAACGGTGACAACTCTAGATCACCTTTACTCCACACACAGAACGGTGACAACTCTAGATCACCTTTACTCCACACACAGAACGGTGACAACTCTAGATCACCTTTACTCTACACACAGAACGGTGACAAAACTCTAGATCACCTTTACTCTACACACAGAACGGTGACAACTCTAGATCACCTTTACTCTACACACAGAACGGTGACAACTCTAGATCACCTTTACTCTACACATAGAACGGTGACAACTAGATCACCGGGGCGCCAGGTAGCCTAGCGGTTAGAGCGTCGAGGCGGCAGGTAGCCTAGCAGTTAGAGCGTCGAGGCGCCAGGTAGCCTAGCGGTTAGAGCGTCGAGGCGCCAGGTAGCCTAGCGGTTAGAGCGTAGAGGCGCCAGGTAGCCTAGCGGTTAGAGCGTAGAGGCGGCAGGTAGCCTACCGGTTAGAGCGTAGAGGCGGCTGGTAGCCTAGTGGTTAGAGCGTAGAGGCGGCAGGTAGCCTAGTGGTTAGAGCGTAGAGGCGGCAGGTAGCCTAGTGGTTAGAGCGTAGAGGCGGCAGGTAGCCTAGTGGTTAGAGCGTAGAGGCGGCAGGTAGCCTAGTGGTTAGAGCGTAGAGGCGGCAGGTAGCCTAGTGGTTAGAGCGTAGAGGCGGCAGGTAGCCTAGTGGTTAGAGCGTAGAGGCGGCAGGTAGCCTAGCGGTTAGAGCGTAGAGGCGGCAGGTAGCCTAGTGGTTAGAGCGTTGGGCCAGTAATCAAAAGGTTGTTAGATCAAATCCCGGAGCTGACAAGGTAAAAATCTGTCATTCTGCCCCTGAACAAGGCAGTTAACCCACTGTTCCTAGGCCGTCATTGTAAATAAGAATTTGTTTTTAACTGACTTGTCAAGTTAAATAAAGGTTCAATAACAAAACAATTACTCCACACACAGAGAGGCATACTGTACATAGCTAACACGCCCTCCCGTTGGCAAATCTGACCATAACTATATCCTCCTGATTTCTGCTTTGAAAAATGTAAAACAGGAGGTACCAGTAACGTGCTCTATACAGAAGTAGTCTGATGAAGTGGATGCTAAGCTAAAGGACTGTTTCCCTAGCACAGACTGAAATATGTTCTGGGATTCAACGAATAACATTGAGTTTACCACATCAGTCAGAAGGCATCATTAATATGTGCATCGACAACATTGTCCCCAAAGTGACCATATTCCAACCAGAAGCCATGGATTACAGGCAACATCCGCACTGAGCTAAATGGTAGAGCTGCCGCTTTCAAAGGGAGGGATACTACTCCAGACGCTTCTAAGAAATCCCACTACGACCCCCGACGAGCCATCAAACAGGCAAAGCGTCAATACAGGACTAAGATCGGATCTTACTACACCGGTTCTGACGTTTATCAGATGTGCCAGGGCTGGCAAACTATCACTGGTTACAAAGGGAAACCTAGCTGTGAGCCTACCAGACCAACCAAATGCCTTCTACCAGCTGTTCCAGAGGACTGTGATCTCGCTCTCTGTAGCCAATGTGAGTACGACCTTTAAACAGGTTAACGTTCACAAGGTTGTGTGTGTGTGTGTCTGTAGGGACCCCTTGGTGGTGCACTCTCACAGTGGTAGCTACAGTGAGATGACGGGCTGCACACTGTGTCAGGAGGATGATGTACAGCAGGCTACCAGACGCTGCAATGACATGGAGCACAGGTACACACATTATACTGTATATATATAGAGAGAGTTGAAGTCTGAATTTTACATATACCTTACCCAAATAAATTCAAACTCAGTTTCACAATTCCTGACATTTAATCCTAGTAAAAATCAGTTAGGATCACCACTTTATTTTAAGAATGTGAAATATCAGAATAATAGTAGAATAATTTATTTCAATTTTTATTTATTTCATCACATTCCCAGTGGGTCAGAAGTTTACAAACACTCAATATTTGGTAGCATTTCCTTTAAATTGTTTAACTTGGGTCAAACGTTTTGGGTAGCCTTCCACAAGCTTCCCACAACAAGTTGGGTGAATGTTGGCCCATTCCTCCTGACAGAGGTGGTGTAGCTGAGTCAGGTTTGTAGGCCTCCTTGCTCAGACACGCTTTTTCCAGTTATGCCCACAAATTTAGTATTGAGGTCAGGGCTTTGTGATGGCCACTCCAATACCTTGACTTTGAAGTCCTTAAGCCATTTTGCCACAACTTTGGAAGTATTCTTGGGGTCAATGTCCATTTGGAAGACCCATTTGCGACCAAGCTTTAACTTCCTGACTGATGTCTTGAGATGTTGCTTCAATATATCCACATCATTTTCCAGCCTCATGATGCCATCTATTTTGTGAAGTGCACCAGTTCCTCCTGCTGCAAAGCACCCCCACAACATGATGCTGCCACCCCCGTGCTTCACGGTTGGGATGGTGTTCTTCGGCTTGCAAGCATCCCCCTTTTTCCTCCAAACATAACAATGATTATTATGGCCAAACAGTTATATTTTTGTTTCATCAGACCAGAGGACATTTCTCAAAAAGTACGAACTTTGTCCCCATGTGCAGTTGCAAACCGTAGTCTGGCTTTTTTATGGCGGTTTTGGAGCAGTGTCTTCTTACTTGCTGAGCGGCCTTTCAGGTTATGTCGATAAAGGACTCGTTTTACTGTGGATATAGATACTTTTGTACCTGTTTCCTCCAGCATCTTCACAAGGTCCTTTACTGTTGTTCTTGGATTGATTTGCACTTTTCCCACTGAAGTACGTTCATCTCTAGGATGACAGAACGCATCTCCTTCCTGAGCGGTATGACTGCTGCGTGGTCCCATGGTGTTTATACTTGCGTACTATTGTTTGTACAGATAAACGTGGTACCTTCAGGCATTTGGTAATTGCTCCTATGGATGAACCAGACTTGTGGAGGTCCCAAGTTTTCTTTCTGAGGTCTTGGCTGATTTCTTTTGATTTTCCCCATGATGTCAAGCAAAGAGGAACAGAGTTTGAATGTAGGCCTTGAAATATATCCACAGGTACACCTCCAATTGACTCAAATGATGTCAATTAGCCTATCAGGAGCTTCTATAACCATGACATAATTTTCTGGAATTTTCCAAGCTGTTTAAAGGCACAGTCAACTTAGTGTATGTAAACTTCTGACCCACTGGAATTGTGATACAGTGAATTATAAGTGAAATAATCTGTGTGTAAACAGTTGTTGGAAAAATTACTTGTGTCATGCACAAAGTAGATGTCCTAACCGTCTTACCAAAACTATAGTTTGTTAATAAGACATTTGTGGAGTGATTGAAAAACAAGTTTTAATGACTCCAACCTAAGTGTCTGTAAACTTCTGACTTCAACTAATATGTATATGTATATATCACACACACACCATCAAAGTGGCTGATCTTGTCTAAAAGGCATCTTGATTGTTGATTTATTTGTATTGGTTCACTCTGACTTTTAGTCAATAGGATCAAGGTTGTGTTTTCTGTGTTTGTGTACAGGATAAGGAACCTGTATGCCCAGCTGATAGAGAAGGATGCGTTGATAAAGGTTTTACAGCAACGGAACTCTCGCGGTGACCTCAGCGCCCTCCGCCCCGCCCGCTCCACCCCCTCCATCTCCTTAGCAACAGGACTGCACCCACGACAAACTTCCCAGACAGACGAGAGGAAAGAGAGAAACCTCCTCCCTTCCCTCCCCCTCCTCCTCTCTTCCCCACCTTCCTCTTTATCTACCACCTCCTCCCTCCCTTCCACCCTGCCTTTCTCCTCCACCCTCCCCTACTCCACTACACCATCTTATTCATCCACCCTGCCTTTCTCCTCCACCCTGCCTCTCTCCTCCTCCCTCCAATTCTCTATCCTCCCCCTCTCCTCCTCCCTCCCCTCCACTCCTCTACTATCCTCCCATTCTAAGACGGGTAGTAGAGACAGCAGCACTCAGACTGACAAAGGTTCAGAGTCCCTCAAAGTCCTGCCCCTCCCCAGCAGAGCCTGGCTGGGATTGGTCAGGACCCAGAGGACAGGTGAGTGACAGCTAAGACTGAACAATCAAGGAACAGTGAACCCAGTCCAAAATGTAAAACTGACCCTAGTTCAGCAACTTCATTCTAATGTTGGATCTGATATTCTACATGTCTTCAGCTAAGTGTTCTTTCTTTCTCCATAGATACGACTAGAACCCATCCCCCACACCACCCAGGCACAGACTTAGAGGAGATCCTCATCTAATGGACACGGTCTTGTGAAGCTACTGCTGAACAACTGAGGATGAAACAAACTTAAGTAGTGATGGCTGACTGATAGACTGGAAACTGGAGGCTCATTGGATGGCAGAAAGAGAGAGAGAGAGAGATAGGGGAAGACCTCTGTCCTGCTCTAAAACTATGCCTTTAGTCTGGTAAAGTTAATTTCAAGTTGCATTATGTTGTGTGTGTATGCGTGTGTTTTTCATCAGTTAAATGCATTTCAGAGGCAAGTTTACTTTGTTGGAAAGCATGCATTTTTGTACAAATGAACTGTACAGAAAGATTAGATTTGTAAAACTTTTATTTCTGCTGAGAGTTAATATTGATTTCGTCCACAAAGACATTTCAAACTTCTTTAATTTTTAAATGGATTTTACTGTGCTGCGTGACAATGAATATAAACATGTACTTTGTCTCCCCCTGCTGTCAGTCTGTGTAACTTTGTTTTCTAATCAATTCATTGTATTACCTATCAACAAGGTATGTTAAGGGCCTGTTCACTGCTGACTTTGTCCCTCCAGGATCGGCATTGTCTGCTCCTGCACTACACCAGGGTTGGGGTAGATGTGTTTAACTGTTCACATACACATACAGAGTCCTGGATAATGAGGCCCTTTCTGTTCTACATGACTAAGCAGGAGAAACAGTGTGTGTGTTTCATATAGACCTAATTACCTGAGCGATTAATTCTGTAAAGAATTGACAGCTGGTAAGCCTTCAGCGGAGGCACGTGGGCTGCTGTGGATGAGTGAAGCTGTAACATTACACTGTTGTGTTTCTGTTGCTTTTGCTGCCTTTCACTAAAGGCTAAATGTGTTTGTTCTTTTCTCGATTATTTCCCAAGTCAGAGGGAGGATCTGCTGTGTCAATTCTGGTTGATGTAACCTCTGAGCTATTGACCCACACAGCCACAGATAGCACCATGCACTCGTCATGTACACACAGGTCTGGACAGTATTTTGGAGAGAAGCCCGAGCCTCTGTACGCCGTGTGACGTCATCTCGACGTAGCGCTGAGGGGAACTTCCGCGTTCAGTCTTCGCGCGGTGTTTTGTTTTCTGCGTCCCATAAATTATGGTAAAAATGCTGCCTTGACATTTTATATTTAATGTTTATGTGCTCGTTCTGAATTGAAGAGACCGTACGGATAAAAACGTTAGCCATGTAGCTAGCTTGGCTGGCAGGTAGCTATAGTTGGTTGCCATCAATGGAGGGAGTGTCAAAACCATCCGTCGGGCGAGAGAAGGTAAACATAGCTAGCAGGCTAACGTTAGCTATCCAACTCAACAAACCCGTCTTGACTAGTTAGCCAGCTAATTTAGCTTGCATTTCAATGGAGTAAAGTTTACCTAGTTAACTATTGTGAATTGCATGTTTGCTTCAGATCCAACTAGGTGTTTTTCAGCAAGCTATCGTTAACCATTTGACACAGCTTGTTGTCTTTACTTAGCTAGCAAGCGAACTTTGCTTAAAGCTAAGAGCTAGTCAATAATGTTATGGTTAAAGTGAGAGTGACCATAGTCGGCCTTTCTGTGCAACACTGGATTAAACTGAACACCACTAAACGTTAGTAGCTGTGTACCAGATAATTCCATTGGTGATGTAGAGGGGAGTGTGTGGCCTTTGTTTTGGGGGACAGTCCTAAGGAATTGACTCGATCATTAGAATGGGAGACAGTTTGTAGTGTTTGGTAGTAATAATATTAATAATATTATCGGTGTTGGGAACAGTAATATTCATGGTGTTAGAAATGGTGGTTCCCTGACTGTCTCTGTCTGTCTGCAGGAGCTCTCTGTCGGTGTGATGTCTGACATTCTGTCTCTACCCTCCTACAAAGACTACCCCGCAGGCCGCCCCTTCGTCAACACCTCTCTACCCTCCTACACACTCACAACTCGCAACACACACACACCCTGCCATACACTGTCCAGCAAGGCATTCCCAGAAAGCAGCAGTGCAGGTAACCAATCACTACCTGCACTGCTGCTAGAACCAAATTGTGTGTGGGTGAGACAGTTTCCATTGTGGTTGTGTGGTGAGGCTGGTCTCCATGGCAACAGCAGGTGACACATGACACCACAGCCTATTAACAGAGGCTCTGCTAAACGCTATCCCTCTATCCCCACTCTCACATCTCTATCAATCTACCTTCAGCCATCCCTCTATCCCCACTCTCACATCTCTATCCTCCTATCTTCAGCCATCCCTCTATCCCCACTCTCACATATCTATCCTCCTATCTTCAGCCATCCCTCTATCCCTCTATCCCCACTCTCACATCTCTATCAATCTACCTTCAGCCATCCCTCTATCCCCACTCTCACATTTCTATCAATCTACCTTCAGCCATCCCTCTATCCCCACTCTCACATTTCTATCAATCTACCTTCAGCCATCCCTCTATCCCCACTCTCACATTTTTATCAATCTACCTTCAGCCATCCCTCTATCCACACTCTCATATATCTATCCTTCTACCAGCCATCCCTCAATCCCCACTCTCACATTTCTATCAATCTACCTTGAGCCATCCCTCTATCCCCACTCTCACATCTCTATCCTCCTACCTTCAGCCATCCCTCTATCCCCACTCTCACATATCTATCCTTCTACCAGCCATCACTCGATCCCCACTCTCACATCTCTATCCTCCTACCTTCAGCCATCCCTCTATCCCTCTATCCCACTCTCACATTTCTATCAATCTACCTTCAGCCATCCCTCTATCCCTCTATCCCCACTCTCACATATCTATCCTTCTACCAGCCATCACTCGATCCCCACTCTCACATCTATCCTCCTATTTTCAGCCATCCCTCTATCCCCACTCTCACATCTATCAATCTATCTTCAGCCATCCCTCTATCCCCACTCTCACATCTATCAATCTATCTTCAGCCATCCCTCTATCCCCACTCTCACATCTCTATCAATCTACCTTCAGCCATCCCTCTATCCCCACTCTCACATCTCTATCCTCCTACCTTCAGCCATCCCTCTATCCCCACTCTCACATTTCTATCCTCCTACCTTCAGCCATCCCTCTTTCCCCACTCTCACATTTCTATCAATCTACCTTCAGCCATCCCTCTATCCCCACTCTCACATTTCTATCAATCTACCTTCAGCCATCCCTCGATCCCCACTCTCACATCTCTATCAATCTACCTTCAGCCATCCCTCGATCCCCACTCTCACATCTCTATCAATCTACCTTCAGCCATCCCACTATCCCCACTCTCACATCTCTATCAATCTACCTTCAGCCATCCCTCTATCCCCACATCTCTATCCTCCTACCTTCAGCCATCCCTCTATCCCTCTATCCCCACTCTCACATATCTATCCTTCTACCAGCCATCCCTCGATCCCCACTCTCACATCTCTATCCTCCTACCTTCAGCCATCCCTCAATCCCCACTCTCACATCTCTATCAATCTACCTTCAGCCATCCCTCTATCCCCACTCTCACATTTCTATCCTCCTACCTTCAGCCATCCCTCTATCCCCACTCTCACATATCTATCCTTCTACCAGCCATCCCTCTATCCCCACTCTCACATCTCTATCACTCTACCTTCAGCCATCCCTCTATCCCCACTCTCACATCTCTATTCTCCTACCTTCAGCCATCCCTCTATCCCTCTATCCCCACTCTCACATTTCTATCCTCCTACCTTCAGCCATCCCTCTATCCCCACTCTCACATCTCTATCCTTCTACCAGCCATCCCTCGATCCCCACTCTCACATCTCTATCAATCTACCTTCAGCCATCCCTCTATCCCCACTCTCACATCTCTATCCTCCTACCTTCACCCATCTCTCCATCACTGTACTCATGTAACTATCCCTCCTACATTCACCCATCTCTCTCACTGTACTCATGTCACTATCCCTCCTACATTCACCCATCTCTCTCTCACTGTACTCATGTCACTATCCCTCCTACATTCACCCATCTCTCTCTCACTGTACTCATGTCACTATCCCTCCTACATTCACCCATCTCTCTCTCACTGTACTCATGTCACTATCCCTCCTACATTCACCCATCTCTCTCACTGTACTCATCACCTCTACTCTTCTGAGTGGCTGAATGAAGTTCTTGCTGATAAAGTTTTACTCATGAATGTCTGCTGGAGAATAAATTCAACTCTAAGTGTGTGGGATAACAGATAAGGCAAGATATGATGGTATGATATTCATCCTCAAAGAGGATTATTGTGTGTGTGTGTGTGTGTGTGTGTGTGTGTGTGTGTGTGTGTGTGTGTGTGTGTGTGTGTGTGTGTGTGTGTGTGTGTGTGTGTGTGTGTGTGTGTGTGTGTGTGTGTAGCGATCCTGTCTGCTCTGATGAACCTACAGGAGAAGATCAGGAAGCTGGAGTTGGAGAGAGGCAGAACGGAGCGGAGTTTACACAGCCTGGAGAAAGAGACCTCACACACTGCCCTAAGGAGTGACACACACACACTGAGAGACACACACAAACCCACAGACACACAAGAGAGGGAGACCAGCAACCAGTCAGAACCCAACCAAGGTGAGCGACGTGATCATTTTCCAAAATATGTAAGTCTTTTGTTTGCCCCCTGTCTCAGCCTCTCTCTGTCTCTCTCTCTCCCCTCGGTCCCCTCAGTGTTAGTGACTCAGCTGGCTGCAGCGGAGGCTCGCTGTAAGCTGTTGGACAGACAACTGGAGTACATGAGGAAGATGGTCCGCAACGCAGAGGCCGACAGAACAACCCTGCTCCAACGCCAGGTTAGCATACGCCTTACCTAGCATTATCTATGCTAACCCAGAGAGACAGGCTAACGACAGGATCTCTAGCTGTATGTATGATGCTCTCAGTTACCATAGTGACCCTTTCAGGTTTCCCTGGAGATGACCAGGTCTGCTGCTCCCGCCCCTGACTCCGCCCACCAGGCCCAGTTAGAGAAGCTGGAGCTACTGGAGCAGGAATACCAGAGACTGACCCGTACACAGAACCATGCAGAGGTACACACACAAACTCATTTTCTCCCCAAATAGGATATGGTGGGTCTGATGTCTGTATGTGTGTGTCTTAGAGGAAGATTCGTGAGTTGGAGCTGAAACTGCTGGAAGAAGAACACCAGAGGAAACTGGTCCAGCACCAGGCCAACCAGGTACACACACACACAGAACCAGGCCAACCAGGTACACACACACACACACACACACGACCAGGCCAACCAGGTACACACACACACACACACACACAGGACCAGGCCAACCAGGTACACACACACACACACACACACACACACACACACACAGAACCAGGCCAACCAGGTACACACACACACACACACACACAGGACCAGGCCAACCAGGTACACACACACACACACACAGGACCAGGCCAACCAGGTACACACACACACACACACACACAGGACCAGGCCAACCAGGTACGCACACACACACACACACAGGACCAGGCCAACCAGGTACGCACACACACACACACACAGGACCAGGCCAACCAGGTACACACACACACACACACACACACACAGGACCAGGCCAACCAGGTACACACACACACACAGGACCAGGCCAACCAGGTACACACACAGGACCAGGCCAACCAGGTACACACACAGGACCAGGCCAACCAGGTACACACACAGGACCAGGCCAACCAGGTACACACACAGGACCAGGCCAACCAGGTACACACACAGGACCAGGCCAACCAGGTACACACACAGGACCAGGCCAACCAGGTACACACACAGGACCAGGCCAACCAGGTACACACACAGGACCAGGCCAACCAGGTACACACACAGGACCAGGCCAACCAGGTACACACACAGGACCAGGCCAACCAGGTACACACACAGGACCAGGCCAACCAGGTACACACACAGGACCAGGCCAACCAGGTACACACACAGGACCAGGCCAACCAGGTACACACACAGGACCAGGCCAACCAGGTACACACACAGGACCAGGCCAACCAGGTACACACACAGGACCAGGCCAACCAGGTACACACACAGGACCAGGCCAACCAGGTACACACACAGGACCAGGCCAACCAGGTACACACACAGGACCAGGCCAACCAGGTACACACACAGGACCAGGCCAACCAGGTACACACACAGGACCAGGCCAACCAGGTACACACACACACACAGAACCAGGTACACACACAGGACCAGGCCAACACACACACACAGGACCAGGCCAACCAGGTACACACACACAGGACCAGGCCAACCAGGTGTACACACACAGGACCAGGCCAACACACACACACAGGACCAGGCCAACCAGGTACACACACACACACAGGACCAGGCCAACACACACACACACAGGACCAGGCCAACCAGGTACACACACACACAGGACCAGGCCAACCAGGTACACACACACACAGGACCAGGCCAACCAGGTACACACACACACAGGACCAGGCCAACCAGGTACACACACACACAGGACCAGGCCAACCAGGTACACACACACACAGGACCAGACCAACCAGGTACACACACACACAGGACCAGGCCAACCAGGTACACACACAGAACCAGGTACACACACAGGACCAGGCCAACCAGGTACACACACACAGGACCAGGCCAACCAGGTACACACACACACAGGACCAGGCCAACCAGGTACACACACACACACACACACACACGCACACACACACACACACAGGACCAGGCCAACCAGGTACACACACACACACACACACACACACACAGGACCAGGCCAACCAGGTACACACACACACACAGGACCAGGCCAACCAGGTACACACACAGGACCAGGCCAACCAGGTACACACACAGGACCAGGCCAACCAGGTACACACACAGGACCAGGCCAACCAGGTACACACACAGGACCAGGCCAACCAGGTACACACACAGGACCAGGCCAACCAGGTACACACACAGGACCAGGCCAACCAGGTACACACACAGGACCAGGCCAACCAGGTACACACACAGGACCAGGCCAACCAGGTACACACACAGGACCAGGCCAACCAGGTACACACACAGGACCAGGCCAACCAGGTACACACACAGGACCAGGCCAACCAGGTACACACACAGGACCAGGCCAACCAGGTACACACACAGGACCAGGCCAACCAGGTACACACACAGGACCAGGCCAACCAGGTACACACACAGGACCAGGCCAACCAGGTACACACACAGGACCAGGCCAACCAGGTACACACACAGGACCAGGCCAACCAGGTACACACACAGGACCAGGCCAACCAGGTACACACACAGGACCAGGCCAACCAGGTACACACACACACACAGAACCAGGTACACACACAGGACCAGGCCAACACACACACACAGGACCAGGCCAACCAGGTACACACACACAGGACCAGGCCAACACACACACACAGGACCAGGCCAACCAGGTACACACACACACACAGGACCAGGCCAACACACACACACACAGGACCAGGCCAACCAGGTACACACACACACAGGACCAGGCCAACCAGGTACACACACACACAGGACCAGGCCAACCAGGTACACACACACACAGGACCAGGCCAACCAGGTACACACACACACAGGACCAGGCCAACCAGGTACACACACACACAGGACCAGACCAACCAGGTACACACACACACAGGACCAGGCCAACCAGGTACACACACAGAACCAGGTACACACACAGGACCAGGCCAACCAGGTACACACACACAGGACCAGGCCAACCAGGTACACACACACACAGGACCAGGCCAACCAGGTACACACACACACACACACACACACACACAGGACCAGGCCAACCAGGTACACACACACACAGGACCAGGGCAACCAGGTACACACACACACACAGGACCAGGCCAACCAGGTACACACACACACAGGACCAGGCCAACCAGGTACACACACTCTAGAGATGTGTAATTGCAACTATTTTGCACACTGTTTTCTCACTGGTCCTCAGTTACAGACAGGTCTGGAGGCCAATCGTATCCTGATCCAGTCTGTGTCGCCCTCACCCCGCCTTCCCAAAGACAGAAGTACAATCAGAGAGAAGAAACACCTCTCCAAGGTAGCAGCCTTCCCATGAGCCTTTGGGTGCTGGTGTTTCTGCTGGAGATGAATGTCAGTCGATGTGATCCTCATCTCACACAGACACTAAACTAATTGTTCAGGCCACATATCTGATTGGCCAAAAAGCCTTTGATTCATACCAATATCTGCAACACCTTTCCTGATGTGAATTTGTGTGCTCTACCAGAAACCTGTTCTGCAGCAGACCTCACACACACAGCCACACTACAGACTGAGCCTAGGAGACGTCCCATTTGTAGCAGGGAAGGTACGAACATGCACATCATATATGCACAACACATTTTTGTAAGCAGACATACCAGAGACTGACACTCTCTAGTCTGTAGGGTGCAGTTTCTCTGTCTTATGTCTCTCTAGTCTGTAGGGTGCAGTTTCTGTCTTATGTCTCTCTCTAGTCTGTAGGGTGCAGTTTCTCTGTCTTATGTCTCTCTAGTCTGTAGGGTGCAGTTTCTCTGTCTTATGTCTCTCTAGTCTGTAGGGTGCAGTTTCTCTGTCTTATGTTTCTCTCTAGTCTGTAGGGTGCAGTTTCTCTGTCTTATGTCTCTCTCTAGTCTGTAGGGTGCAGTTTCTCTGTCTTATGTTTCTCTCTAGTCTGTAGGGTGCAGTTTCTCTGTCTTATGTTTCTCTCTAGTCTGTAGGGTGCAGTTTCTGTCTTATGTCTCTCTCTAGTCTGTAGGGTGCAGTTTCTCTGTCTTATGTTTCTCTCTAGTCTGTAGGGTGCAGTTTCTCTGTCTTATGTTTCTCTCTAGTCTGTAGGGTGCAGTTTCTCTGTCTTATGTTTCTCTCTAGTCTGTAGGGTGCAGTTTCTCTGTCTTATGTCTCTCTCTAGTCTGTAGGGTGCAGTTTCTCTGTCTTATGTCTCTCTCTAGTCTGTAGGGTGCAGTTTCTGTCTTATGTCTCTCTCTAGTCTGTAGGGTGCAGTTTCTCTGTCTTATGTCTCTCTCTAGTCTGTAGGGTGCAGTTTCTCTGTCTTATGTCTCTCTAGTCTGTAGGGTGCAGTTTCTCTGTCTTATGTCTCTCTCTCTAGTCTGTAGGGTGCAGTTTCTCTGTCTTATGTCTCTCTAGTCTGTAGGGTGCAGTTTCTCTGTCTTATGTCTCTCTCTAGTCTGTAGGGTGCAGTTTCTCTGTCTTATGTCTCTCTCTAGTCTGTAGGGTGCAGTTTCTCTGTCTTATGTCTCTCTAGTCTGTAGGGTGCAGTTTCTCTGTCTTATGTCTCTCTCTAGTCTGTAGGGTGCAGTTTCTCTGTCTTATGTCTCTCTCTAGTCTGTAGGGTGCAGTTTCTCTGTCTTATGTTTCTCTCTAGTCTGTAGGGTGCAGTTTCTCTGTCTTATGTCTCTCTCTAGTCTGTAGGGTGCAGTTTCTCTGTCTTATGTTTCTCTCTAGTCTGTAGGGTGCAGTTTCTCTGTCTTATGTTTCTCTCTCTAGTCTGTAGGGTGCAGTTTCTCTGTCTTATGTTTCTCTCTCTAGTCTGTAGGGTGCAGTTTCTCTGTCTTATGTCTCTCTCTAGTCTGTAGGGTGCAGTTTCTCTGTCTTATGTCTCTCTCTAGTCTGTAGGGTGCAGTTTCTCTGTCTTATGTTTCTCTCTAGTCTGTAGGGTGCAGTTTCTCTGTCTTATGTTTCTCTCTAGTCTGTAGGGTGCAGTTTCTCTGTCTTATGTTTCTCTCTAGTCTGTAGGGTGCAGTTTCTCTGTCTTATGTCTCTCTCTAGTCTGTAGGGTGCAGTTTCTCTGTCTTATGTCTCTCTCTAGTCTGTAGGGTGCAGTTTCTCTGTCTTATGTTTCTCTCTAGTCAGTAGGGTGCAGTTTCTCTGTCTTATGTCTCGCTAGTCTGTAGGGTGCAGTTTCTCTGTCTTATGTTTCTCTAGTCTGTAGGGTGCAGTTTCTCTGTCTTATGTTTCTCTAGTCTGTAGGGTGCAGTTTCTCTGTCTTATGTCTCTCTAGTCTGTAGGGTGCAGTTTCTCTGTCTTATGTTTCTCTCTAGTCTGTAGGGTGCAGTTCTCTGTCTTATGTCTCTCTCTAGTCTGTAGGGTGCAGTTTCTCTGTCTTATGTTTCTCTCTAGTCTGTAGGGTGCAGTTTCTCTGTCTTATGTTTCTCTCTAGTCTGTAGGGTGCAGTTTCTCTGTCTTATGTTTCTCTCTAGTCTGTAGGGTGCAGTTTCTCTGTCTTATGTCTCTCTCTAGTCTGTAGGGTGCAGTTTCTCTGTCTTATGTTTCTCTCTAGTCTGTAGGGTGCAGTTTCTCTGTCTTATGTTTCTCTCTAGTCAGTAGGGTGCAGTTTCTCTGTCTTATGTTTCTCTCTAGTCTGTAGGGTGCAGTTTCTGTCTTATGTCTCTCTCTAGTCTGTAGGGTGCAGTTTCTCTGTCTTATGTTTCTCTCTAGTCTGTAGGTTGCAGTTTCTCTGTCTTATGTTTCTCTCTAGTCTGTAGGGTGCAGTTTCTCTGTCTTATGTCTCTCTCTAGTCTGTAGGGTGCAGTTTCTGTCTTATGTCTCTCTCTAGTCTGTAGGGTGCAGTTTCTCTGTCTTATGTTTCTCTCTAGTCTGTAGGGTGCAGTTTCTCTGTCTTATGTTTCTCTCTAGTCTGTAGGGTGCAGTTTCTCTGTCTTATGTCTCTCTCTAGTCTGTAGGGTGCAGTTTCTCTCTAGTCTGTAGGGTGCAGTTTCTCTGTCTTATGTTTCTCTCTAGTCTGTAGGGTGCAGTTTCTCTGTCTTATGTTTCTCTCTAGTCTGTAGGGTGCAGTTTCTCTGTCTTATGTTTCTCTCAAGTCTGTAGGGTGCAGTTTCTCTGTCTTATGTTTCTCTCTAGTCTGTAGGGTGCAGTTTCTCTGTCTTATGTTTCTCTCTAGTCTGTAGGGTGCAGTTTCTCTGTCTTATGTTTCTCTCTAGTCTGTAGGGTGCAGTTTCTCTGTCTTATGTTTCTCTCTAGTCAGTAGGGTGCAGTTTCTCTGTCTTATGTTTCTCTCTAGTCTGTAGGGTGCAGTTTCTCTGTCTTATGTCTCTCTAGTCTGTAGGGTGCAGTTTCTCTGTCTTATGTTTCTCTCTAGTCTGTAGGGTGCAGTTTCTCTGTCTTATGTTTCTCTCTAGTCAGTAGGGTGCAGTTTCTCTGTCTTATGTTTCTCTCTAGTCTGTAGGGTGCAGTCTCTCGGTCATCTCTGTCTCTCTCTCTAGTCTGTAGGCTGCAGTCATCTCTGTCTCTCTCTCTAGTCTGCAGGGTGCAGTCACTCGGTCATCTCTGTCTCTCTCTAGTCTGTAGGGTGCAGTCACTCGGTCATCTCTGTCTCTCTCTCTAGTCTGTAGGGTGCAGTCACTCGGTCATCTCTGTCTCTCTCTCTCTAGTCTGTAGGGTGCAGTCACTGTCATCTGTCTCTCTCTCTAGTCTGTAGGGTGCAGTCACTGTCATCTCTGTCTCTCTCTAGTCTGCAGGGTGCAGTCTCTCGGTCATCTCTGTCTCTCTCTAGTCTGTAGGCTGCAGTCACTCGGTCATCTCTCTCTAGTCTGTAAGGTGCAGTCACTCGGTCATCTCTGTCTCTCTAGTCTGTAGGGTCAGTCACTCTGTAGGTCTGTAAGGTGTCATCTGTCTAGTCTGTAGGGTGCAGTCACTGTCATCTCTGTCTCTCTCTAGTCTGCAGGGTGCAGTCTCTCGGTCATCTCTGTCTCTCTCTAGTCTGTAGGCTGCAGTCACTCGGTCATCTCTCTCTAGTCTGTAAGGTGCAGTCACTCGGTCATCTCTGTCTCTCTCTCTAGTCTGTAAGGTGCAGTCACTCGGTCATCTCTGTCTCTCTCTCTAGTCTGTAGGGTGCAGTCACTCGGTCATCTGTCTCTCTCTCTAGTCTGTAGGGTGCAGTCACTCGGTCATCTCTGTCTCTCTCTAGTCTGTAGGCTGCAGTCACTCTGTCATCTCTGTCTGTCTGTAGGGTGCAGTCACTCTGTCATCTCTGTCTCTCTCTCTCTAGTCTGCAGGGTGCAGTCTCTCGGTCATCTCTGTCTCTCTCTAGTCTGTAGGGTGCAGTCACTGTCATCTCTGTCTCTCTCTAGTCTGCAGGGTGCAGTCTCTCTCTAGTCTGTAGGCTGCAGTCACTCGGTGATCTCTGTCTCTCTCTCTAGTCTGTAAGGTGCAGTCACTCGGTCATCTCTGTCTAGTCTGTAAGGTGCAGTCACTCGGTCATCTCTGTCTCTCTCTCTAGTCTGTAGGGTGCAGTCACTCTGTCATCTGTCTCTCTCTAGTCTGTAGGGTGCAGTCTCTCGGTCATCTCTGTCTCTCTCTCTAGTCTGTAGGGTGCAGTCACTCGGTCATCTCTGTCTCTCTCTAGTCTGTAGGCTGCAGTCACTCGGTCATCTCTGTCTCTCTCTCTAGTCTGTAGGGTGCAGTCACTCGGTCATCTCTGTCTCTCTCTCTCTAGTCTGTAGGGTGCAGTCATCTCTGTCTCTCTCTCTAGTCTGCAGGGTGCAGTCACTCGGTCATCTCTGTCTCTCTCTAGTCTGTAGGCTGCAGTCACTCGGTCATCTCTGTCTCTCTCTCTAGTCTGTAGGGTGCAGTCACTCGGTCATCTCTGTCTCTCTCTCTCTAGTCTGTAGGGTGCAGTCACTGTCATCTGTCTCTCTCTCTAGTCTGTAGGGTGCAGTCACTGTCATCTGTCTCTCTCTCTAGTCTGTAGGGTGCAGTCACTGTCATCTCTGTCTCTCTCTAGTCTGCAGGGTGCAGTCTCTCGGTCATCTCTGTCTCTCTCTACTCTGTCTCTCTCTAGTCTGTAGGCTGCAGTCACTCGGTCATCTCTAGTCTGTAGGGTGCAGTCAGTCTGTAAGGGTGCAGTCACTCGGTCATCATCTGTCTCTCTCTCTAGTCTGTAGGGTGCAGTCACTGTCTGTAAGGTGCAGTCACTCGGTCATGCAGTCTGTCATCTCTCTCTAGTCTGTAAGGTGCAGTCACTCGGTCTGTAGGGTGCAGTCACTCGGTCATCTGTCTCTCTCTCTAGTCTGTAGGGTGCAGTCACTCGGTCATCTCTGTCTCTCTCTAGTCTGTAGGCTGCAGTCACTCTGTCATCTCTGTCTGTCTGTAGGGTGCAGTCACTCTGTCATCTCTGTCTCTCTCTCTCTAGTCTGCAGGGTGCAGTCTCTCGGTCATCTCTGTCTCTCTCTAGTCTGTAGGGTGCAGTCACTGTCATCTCTGTCTCTCTCTAGTCTGCAGGGTGCAGTCTCTCTCTAGTCTGTAGGCTGCAGTCACTCGGTGATCTCTGTCTCTCTCTCTAGTCTGTAAGGTGCAGTCACTCGGTCATCTCTGTCTAGTCTGTAAGGTGCAGTCACTCGGTCATCTCTGTCTCTCTCTCTAGTCTGTAGGGTGCAGTCACTCGGTCATCTGTCTCTCTCTCTAGTCTGTAGGGTGCAGTCACTCGTTCATCTCTGTCTCTCTCTAGTCTGTAGGCTGCAGTCACTCTGTCATCTCTGTCTGTCTGTAGGGTGCAGTCACTCTGTCTCTCTCTCTAGTCTGCAGGGTGCAGTCTCTCGGTCATCTCTCTAGTCTGTAGGCTGCAGTCACTCTGTCATCTCTGTCTCTCTCTCTAGTCTGTAGGCTGCAGTCACTCGGTCATCTCTGTCTAGTCTGTAAGGTGCAGTCACTCGGTCATCTGTCTCTCTCTAGTCTGCAGGGTGCAGTCACTCGGTCATCTCTGTCTCTCTCTCTAGTCTGTAGGGTGCAGTCACTCGGTCATCTCTGTCTCTCTCTCTAGTCTGTAGGGTGCAGTCACTCTGTCATCTGTCTCTCTCTAGTCTGTAGGGTGCAGTCACTCTGTCATCTGTCTCTCTCTAGTCTGTAGGGTGCAGTCACTCTGTCATCTCTGTCTCTCTCTCTAGTCTGCAGGGTGCAGTCTCTCGGTCATCTCTGTCTCTCTCTAGTCTGTAGGCTGCAGTCACTCGGTCATCTCTGTCTCTCTCTCTAGTCTGTAGGGTGCAGTCACTCGGTCAGGGCCAACGTCCAGTCTGTTCTCTCCCTGCTGAAGCAGCATCAGCCCCAGCTATGTAACGCACGCGTCCTCTCCCACACCCCTCTGGCCCAGCAAGCCAATGGCAGCGGCTCCTCCTCTTCCTGTGGGGAGGAGCTATCAGACCTCCTGCTGGCCCTGCAGGATGAACTGGGACACATGAGTCTGTGAGTGTGTCTGTCTGTTAGAGAGTCTGAGACTTTGTTTCAGCATGAATAGCTATCTCAGTTGTGTATGTAAATGTGTGTGTGTGTCAGTGAGCAGCAGGAGTTGGTGCGGCAGGCTGGGGCCTGTGTGTGTGAGCGGGAGAGGAGGGGGGTGGAGAGAGAACAGGAGACTCTACTCAGGAGAATGGAGAGAAAAGCAGAGCAGATCAGCAAGCTACGCAGACACCAAGCACAGGTACACACACACACAGTTTGATGACTAAGAACTATGTAACTGTGGTTTTGCCTTCAACAAACGCATACATTTGATTACAGAGTTTTTCCACTGTTTCTCACTTTCTGTCTCTGTGTAGGTGAAGAGGTTTAGGAGAGATGCTCGTCAGAAGCAAAGTGGAGAGGTGAAGGTGACCACCACAGTGACCACGCGCGGTCGCTCTGCCGGGCCGGTCAAGGTTCGACCGGGGGACCGTAGCAGGAAAAGTCTAACACTGCTCAGGGACATGAGGTCCCTGCAGACCTCGCTACACCCCAACCAACCACAATGGAGCTACTGACCACAACAGGACCAACCACAATGGAGCTACTGACCACAACAGGACCAACCACAATGGAGCTACTGACCACAACAGGACCAACCTCACTTACCAGACTGCAACAGGACCTGGACCATGATGCTGAAGATCAGACTTTATCAACCTGAACTTCTCTGATGGACGTCCCGTGGGTGTCGTCGTGTAGGGAAGAGGAATGAGGCCTACCAAGGCCATTTGGAAGAGGAGGATGTTGATGAATGACCTCCAGGGACATTGGGGTGTAGGGAAGAGGAATGAGGCCTACCAAGGCCATTTGGAAGAGGAGGATGTTGATGAATGACCTCCAGGGACATTGGGGTGTAGGGAAGGCAGGTAATGATGTTGTATTTTAGATGTCTTTGGTAGAGCAGCATAGCAGTGACATCACACAGAACACTCCTCCTGATGTTACAGTAAATCTGCCTCATCTATTGGCTCTCCCAGGGGTTTAACAGGGTGCGTTGTATACATCTGATACTGTGTGTCCCACTGTTGCTGCAAACCTCAGCTCACTGCAATAGACTGAATTTTGTGTATTAAATAGTGTAACCACTCTGCTCTGAAATGATTCCCTGTTGTGGGTTGGGAAGCCTTAAGATGGTGTGTGTGTGTGTGTGTTGAGGATTGCTGTTGTTTACTTGGACCAACATTTTAAATTAGTTCGATTTCTACAATTACGGCTTGTGTAACTTGTCTATCAAATGGTCTGAAATAAACCATTTATTTTCTAGTGTTGACACTTTCCTTGATATGAATAACGGAACTTTCCTTATGGTGTTTAGTTTTTCAGCTTCCTGAAACTCAGACCGTCTATATTTGAATAAAGATATCTCCTGCCACCTGTTAGTTGTTGAAAATGTTTTTCCCATCAGCACCAGACAGAATGACTTGCCTGGACCTTCTCCATCCCTGAGGTGTCAGTGTGGTAAATGGAATACTGACTAAAGAGACAACCCTTTTTCAGGACCCTGTCTTTCAAAGATCATTTGTAAAATAACTTCACAGATTGTAAAGGGTTTAAACATTTTACCATGCTTGTTCAATCAACGATGAACAACTGATGAACATGCACCGGTGGAACTGTCGTTAGGACACACACAGTTCAGACGGTAGGCAATTAAGGTCACAGTTATGAAAACTTAGGACACTAAATAGGCCTTTCTACTGACTGAAAAACACCCAAAGAAAGATGCCCAGGGTCCCTGCTCATCTGTGTGAATGTGCCTTAGGCATGCTGCAAGGAGGCATGAGGACTGCAGATGTGGCCAGGGCAATAAATTATGTAGGCCTAACATTTAGTGTTTCCAAACATGTCAAGAGGACTTCCACCAAGCAATAACAAATAAAAACTAGGCAGAAATATGTTGAGATTGCATTTTATTGTGTATGTATGCTGGTGTGTGTTGGTGTGTAGCCTATCATGGTATGAAACATAAAATTGAGCATTAACCAAATTTATTACACAAAAAATACATATTTCTATATAGTGTGTTCTCTTTCCAGAAGGGTCTATACAGCATTTAGATAACACACACAGACCACCACTGGTATACACCTTCTACAACAAAAAAATACATATTTCAGTAACTTCAGTCTTTGTTTTCAGAATTAGTATCAATTTTATGATGAAATAGCATTTTGGTTTTATCCTCCTCTGTCGGAGCCGTAGGTCTGCATGTTTTGGGCCCTTCAATAACACAATGAAAATGACAGAAAAAGATGATTCAACTACAGTATACAGTTGATTTTATTTTACCTTTATTTAACTAGGCAAGTCAGTTAAGAACAAATTCTTATTTTCAATGACGGTCTAGGAACAGTGGGTTAACTGCCTGTTCAGGGGCAAAACGACAGATTTGTACCTTGTCAGCTCGGGGATTTGAACTTGCAACCTTTTGGTTACTAGTCCAACGCTCTAACCACTAGGCTACCCTGCCGCCCCAGTTGAAATTGGAAGTTTACATACACCTTAGCTAAATACATATAAACTACATTTTTTACAATTCCTGACATTTAATCCAAGTAAAAATACCCGTTTTAGGTCAGTTAGGATCACCAGTATATTTTAAGAATGTGAACTGTCAGAATAATAGTAGAGAGAAGGATTTATTTAAGCTTTTATTTCTTTCATCATATTCCCAGGGGGTCAGAAGTTTACATACACCCAATTAGTATTTGGTAGCATTGCCTTTAAATTGTTTAACATTGGTCAAACGTTTCAGGCAGCCTTCCACAAGCTTCCCACAATAAGTTGGGTGAATGTTGGCCCGTTCCTCCTGACAGAGCTGGTGTAACTGAGTCAGGTTTGTAGGCCTCCTTGCTCTCACACGCTTTTTCAGTTCTGCCCACAAATGTTCTATATGAGGTCAGGGCTGTGTGATGGCCACTCCAATACCTTGAGTTTGTTGTCCTTAAGCCATTTTGCCACAACTGGAAATGTGCTTGGGGTTATTGTCCATTTGGAAGACCCATTTGCGACCAAGCTTTAACTTTAACTGATGTCTTGAGATGTTGCTTCAATATATCCACATAATGTTCCCTCCTCATGATGCAATCTATTTTGTGAAGTGCACCAGACCCTCCTGCAGCAAAGCACCCTCACAACATGACGCTGCCACCCCCGTGCTTCATGGTTGGGATGGTGTATTTCGGCTTGCAAGCCTCCCCCTTTTTCCTCCAAACATAACGATGGTCATTATGGCCAAACAGTTCTATTTTTGTTTCATCAGACCAGAGGACATTTCTCCAAAAAGTAC
The DNA here is from genome assembly GCF_045791955.1 of Oncorhynchus clarkii lewisi. Classification (NCBI taxonomy): domain Eukaryota; kingdom Metazoa; phylum Chordata; class Actinopteri; order Salmoniformes; family Salmonidae; genus Oncorhynchus; species Oncorhynchus clarkii. The sequence goes on along the minus strand of NC_092173.1, from coordinate 36,192,293 downwards.
GAACTTTGTCCCCATGTGCAGTTGCAAACCGTAGTCTGACTTTTTTATGGCGGTTTTGGAGCAGTGGCTTCTTCCTTGCTGAGCGGCCTTTCAGGTTATGTCGATATAGGACTCGTTTTACTGTGGATATAGATACTTTTGTACCTGTTTCCTCCAGCATCTTCACAAGGTCCTTTACTGTTGTTCTGGGATTGATTTGCACATTTCACACTGAAGTACGTTCATCTCTAGGAGACAGAACGCGTTTCCTTCCTGAGCGGTATGACGGCTGCGTGGTCCCATGGTGTTTATACTTGCGTAATATTGTTTGTACAAATGAACGTGGTACCTTCAGGTGTTTGGAAAATGCTTCCAAGGATGAACCAGACTTGTGGAAGTCTACAATTTTTTTTCTGAGGTCTTGGCTGATTTATTTTTTATTTTGTAATACATCCACAGGTACACCTCCAATTGACTCAAATAATGTCAATTAGCCTATCAGGAAGCTTCTATAGCCATTACATCATTTTCTGGAATTTTCCAAGCTGTTTAAAGGCACAGTCAACTTAGTGTATGTAAACTTCTGACCCACTGGAATTGTGATACAGTGAATTATAAGTGAAATAATCTGTCTGTAAACAATTGTTGGAAAAATGACTTGTGTCATGCACAAAGTAGATGTCCTAACCGACTTGCCAAAACTATATAGTTTGTTAATAAGAAATTTGTGGAGTGTTTGAAAAACGAGTTTTAATGACTCCAACCTAAGTGTCTGTAAACTTCCGACTTCAACTGTATAACATGAAATAATTAAAATAGTCCTCATTGTAATAATTACATAGAATCAAGTAACACTTCATAAACTGTTATTTACAGCATTTATATATAGCCTATGAGATTACATCACAGGTAAGAATCCTGCGTTTCCGTGGAGATGGAGATTGGCACATGACGGAGCCCTGACTCGTTGACACAAACACACTAACGTAAAACAAAGTTAAGAGAGACAACTGTCTAAAGTAATAATTTAAGAGCAGACTGTATTTACATCAGAGTTTCTGCATCATCATCATCAAAACACATATGAAGAAGGCAGATCTGGAATGGATGGGCGGAAAACAACAACAACAACAGGGGAAAAGAGGAAGTTAATCTGTGTTCATCAGGGGTCAGAGTTCACAGGTATACAGCACTAGAGCGAGGCTTCAGATCGCTAGCCTACCTGAATGCCAATAGAACAGTTACAATCTGTACAATAACATGAAGTCAAAGTCAGTGAAGTCACACACACAGACATCCTGAGGGAGAATCATCTACAAAATATATGAAGCTATATGCAGTCCATCCATATATTCACCTATAGCCCACTCACCTAACAAATATATTGACCTGTACGCCCCTGTCACCTAACAAATATATTGACCTGTAGGCCCCTGTCACCTAACAAATATATTGACCTGTAGGCCCCTGTCACCTAACCAAGATCCCCAGTTCATTCACCTAACAAATATATTGACCTGTAGGCCCCTGTCACCTAACAAATATATTGACCTGTAGGCCCCTGTCACCTAACAAATATATTGACCTGTAGGCCCCTGTCACCTAACAAATATATTGACCTGTAGGCCCCTGTCACCTAACAAATATATTGACCTGTAGGCCCCTGTCACCTAACCAAGATCCCCAGTTCATTCACCTAACAAATATATTGACCTGTACGCCCCTGTCACCTAACCAAGATCCCCAGTTCATTCACCTAACAAATATATTGACCTGTAGGGCCTTTTAACAAATATGGCCTTAATTCTTCCACATATACAGTATGTAAGCCCTGACATGTGGTGAGGCTAAGCTGTTGCTCTGGCTTCACCGAGCAGCAGTTTCACACATTAGTTTAACATTTAGGTGACTGATTGATTGGAGTTGAGTGGTAGTGTGTTTTAAACTCCTGAGACAGTGAACTCACTGTTAACCAACACAATGATAACCAACACAATGATAACCAACACAATGATAACCAACTCACTGTTAACCAACACACTGTTAACCAACACACTGTTAACCAACACACTGTTAACCAACACACTGTCATCTATAGGTCTGTTCATCAACACACTGTCATCTATAGGTCTGTTCATCAACACACTGTCATCTATAGGTCTGTTCATCAACACACTGGAGATACTGTTTGGCCTGTGTCTGTTTGTATCTATGGTCCAACATGGCAAGCTCTGAGAAAGGCAGCATAGATGCACGATAAGGCAGATCCGTACAACACACACACACACACACACACACACACACACACACACACACACACACACACACACACACACACACACACACACACACACACACACACACACACACACACACACACACACACACACACACACACACACACACACACACACACAGGTATGATGACACTAGATCATTTAAAGGGCTTCACTTATATAGCGGGTTATAGGGGTTATATAGAGACACAGAGAGGAACACTAAGAAGAAAGGAGGAATGGCTCTTGTTGTGAAGGTTGTAATGGTGGTTGTGGTGTCTGTGTGTATGTCTGTGTGTGTGTGTATGTGTGTGTGTGTGCGCACTCCAGGGATAGAAGATTTTAGCTAATGAGAATGGCACTGACCAGTGATCATTGACTGTCAAACTGTCCCCATTTCCAAAAGAGGGAAGTTCCACTCACATTACCTGACACAAGGCAGATTCAGTTTCCCTCAATGACCACTGGGCATCGCAGGGCCACCAATGGGCTCCATATATAATAACAAATATAGCATCTGGCAAACTAGAGACTTACATGATGCCTAAGACATGAAGAATACATCCAATACTGGCTGAGATAAAGGGTGTAACACACAAGGTGTAGGCTACATACAGTATACATAAGCAGTCATATGAGTGACATAGCAGCTCATCAGGGTGTGTGTGGGCTGATGGGAGGGATTCTGATGATCTTAAAACAACATAAACCAACAGATTCCAGAACTGTCCTTCGTACTACACAGCTTTCTGTTAACTAGGAAAGGAGCTCTTTACCTATGTGTTATTACACGGGTATTGACCTGTTAGGTGTCTGTGAGCCTGTGTGTGAAACAGAAACTCAGAAGAATATGAACGGAGACCTCGTTATGAAAATTATCATTTCCAGAGTCAACACGACTCTCTGCTTTCCTCACAGGAGTTCAGTCACATTTAGCATCTACAGGAATCGTCTGAATCGACTAGTCTGAATCGACTCCTTTGAAATGACTCATCTGAATCGTCCCTCCTGCGGTTCACTCCATCTGTTTTGCTCAGCCTTAGAGATTGACAGCTGTCAGTCAAATGTCAAACTGTCTCAGAGTCCCGCCTTCTCCGCATGAGGACGTAAAAAGGGAATAGTTTCCTTAGGTTTCTATTAGCCTAGAGATACTGCTTTCTCCACTCCCATTGGTCGGTATGGTTACAGGCCCCTCCCCCCGTCCCCCTCATCCAGGCAACCGTTGAGGCAATGGGTGTCATCGCAGTGGCTGTCATCCCCAAGTGCACCCTGGGATTGCAGCAATTCATACTCTTCATCCAGGAAGTCGAGGCTATTGTTGCTAGGCAACCCACGGACGCTGAACTTGTGGGAGACTTTGGTCCACTGTACTCGATTGGTCGCTACACGCTCATATAGCTCGGTTGCCCCTGGTAACAGCTCTGACAGCAGCCTATGAGAGGACAGGGGCGTGGGACACAATATTAGGTGGTGCTGTGGGCCGTGTTGTGATTGGGTCAGTAGTGATAAACGCTGTGTTGTGATTGGGTCAGTAGTGATAAACGCTGTGTGGTGATTGGGTCAGTGGTGATAAACTCTGTGTTGTGATGGGTTCTTACTTGTAGATGGGCATGGCGATGTGTTCCATGAAGCTGATCTGTAGCTCTGGGATGTAGGCCTTCTCTCTGTCCATCATCTCACTGGGACGATTCCCCATCGCCTTCTCCTGCACACACAAGTAAGTTACACACGTCAGATACACACTCACCCCCCCAACACACACACACAAATACGGTGCAGGAATAAAGTGCAGCACACATACCAGATCCCCCTGGGAGAAGAACTCTTTATAGATCAGCTCCTGAATACAGAGGAGAGAAAATTGGTTTAGGGTCAAAGGTCAACTAGGGTCTGGGGTTAGGGTTGAGGGTTAGGGTTGAGGATTTAGGTTAGGGTTGAGGGTTAGGGTTGAGGTTAGGGTTGAGGATTTAGGTTAGGGTTGAGAGTTAGGGTTGAGGTTAGGGTTGAGGATTTAGGTTAGGGTTGAGGGTTAGGGTTGAGGATTTAGGTTAGGGTTGAGGGTTAGGGTTGAGGATTTAGGTTAGGGTTGAGGGTTAGGGTTGAGGTTAGGGCTGAGGATTTAGGTTAGGGTTGAGGGTTAGGGTTGAGGTTAGGAATGAGGATTTAGGTTAGGGTTGAGGCTAGGGTTAGGGGTAGGATATGAACATTATAGGGTTAGTGGCTGGGTTTTGGTTAGGGTTGTGGTTGAGGTTAGGGTTAGGGTTGAACCTGCATATGGACATGAAGCTAGGGTAAAGGTTGTGGTTGGGTTAGGGTTGAACCTGCATATGGACATGAAGCTAGGGTAAAGGTTGTGGTTGAGGGTTAGGGTTGAACCTGCATATGGACATGAAGCTAGGGTAAGGGTTGTGGTTGAGGGTTAGGGTTGAACCTGCATATGGACATGAAGCTAGGGTAAGGGTTGTGGTTGAGGGTTAGGGTTGAACCTGCATATGGACATGAAGCTAGGGTAAAGGTTGTGGTTGGGTTAGGGTTGAACCTGCATATGGACATGAAGCTAGGGTAAGGGTTGTGGTTGAGGGTTAGGGTTGAACCTGCATATGGACATGAAGCTAGGGTAAGGGTTGTGGTTGAGGGTTAGGGTTGTGGTTGAGATTTGGGTTAGGAGTAGACGTTAGGGTTCCTCACAGCAATCTTGCGGGTGGTCTTCCAGCCCTTGGTCTGGTCCGACAGGTCGCATGAGGTCATCAGCAGGCACAGCAGCAGAGAACGGTGGGTCTGATTCCTGGGATTGTAGCCAGCTAGGACACACACACACACAGACATTCACACACAGACACGCACACACACAGACACACACACAGGCATTCACACACAGACACGCACACACAGACACCCACACACACGCACACACAGACACCCACACACACGCACACCCACACACACACACAGACACCCACACACACACACACACACACACACACACACACACACACACACAGACATTTACACACAGACGTACAAACAGAAAGGGAAAGAAAATGGAAGACTATCATACTCACACACATACACCTCCCGTGGGGCGAGATTGTCAGCCTAGGTAGACTCAAACCTTCTATTGCCTAAGGCTGACAATTGTTTCCCTCTGTTTAGGTGCAAAAAAAGTATAACGCACGCATACGCACGCATACGCACACACACACACACACACACACACACACACACACACACACACACACACACACACACACACACACACACACACACACACACACACACACACACACACACAGCCTTACCGTCAGCCATCCTTTGCAGGTCGGGGAAGATGCGGAGGTGATGAGCCAGGTCAGTGGCCAGGATAATATCCCTCATCAAGTCCAACATCCTCTGGTAGTCCTGACAACCACACACACACACACAGCCTATAATAGTCCTGGGTTTCCTCACTGTGTATCAGTATCTGACAGGCAGCTTGACGGCAAGTAATATACTGTAACATACACTGGGGCAAAAAAGTATTTAGTCAGCCACCAATTGTGCAAGTTCTCCCACTTAAAAAGATGAGAGAGGCCTGTAATTTTCATCATAGGTACACTTCAACTATGACAGACAAAATGAGAAAAAAAATCCAGAAAATCACATTGTAGGAATTTTAATGAATTAATTAGCAAATTATGGTGGAAAATAAGTATTTGGTCAATAACAAAAGTTTATCTCAATACTTTGTTATATACCCTTTGTTGGCAATAACAGAGGTCAAACGTTTTCTGTAAGTCTTCACAAGGTTTTCACGCACTGTTGCTGGTATTTTGGCCCATTCCTCCATGCAGATCTCCTCTAGAGCAGTGATGTTTGGGGCTGTTGCTGGACAACACGGATTTTCAACTCCCTCCAAAGATTTTCTATGGGGTTGAGATCTGGAACCTTGAAATGCTTCTTACGAAGCCACTCCTTCTTTGCCCGGGCGGTGTGTTTGGGATCATTGTCATGCTGAAAGACCCAGCCACGTTTCATCTTCAATGCCCTTGCTGATGGTAGGCTTTGTTACTTTGGTCCCAGCTCACTGCAGGTCATTCACTTGGTCCCCCCCGTGTGGTTCTGGGATTTTTGCTCACCGTTCTTGTGATCATTTTGACCCCACAGGGTGAGATCTTGCGTGGAGCCCCAGATTGAGGGAGATTATCAGTGGTCTTGTATGTCTTCCATTTCCTAATAATTGCTCCCACAGTTGATTTCTTCAAACCAAGCTGCTTACCTATTGCAGATTCAGTCTTCCCAGCCTGGTGTAGGTCTACAATTTTGTTTCTGGTGTCCTTTGACAGCTCTTTGGTCTTGGCCATAGTGGAGTTTGGAGTGTGACTGTTTGAGGTTGTGGACAGGTGTCTTTTATACTGATAACAAGTTCAAACAGGTGCCATTAATACAGGTAACGAGTGGAGGACAGAGGAGCCTCTTAAAGAAGAAGTTACAGGTCTGTGAGAGCCAGAAATCTTGCTTGTTTGTAGGTGACCAAATATTTATTTTCCACCATAATTTGCAAATAAATTCATAAAAAATCCTACAATGTGATTTTCTGGATTTTTTTTCTCCTCATTTTGTCTGTCATAGTTGAAGTGTACCTATGATGAACATTACAGGCCTCTCTCATCTTTTTAAGTGGGAGAACTTGCACAATTGGTGGCTGACTAAATAATTTTTTGCCCCACTGTGTATATATATATATATACAGTATATACAGCAGTAATCTTTGGCAACAGCTAGTCAGTTAAATATGGTATGAAAAGAAGGTACTCTGTAATGAAGTAAATGCCACCACAATCAGAAAGAATGGATAGATTAAGGAAATTCATTGAGGGGAAAGGTTTGTATATCACAGCATTTTTCTGTAATTACAAGGGATTGGTGCAAGCAGACTTGCTACTAGGTAACGTGTTTCCACATTACAATACATTATTGAATATCTGGTGTTTTAAATCACTTGCACTTCTAGAGGCCTTAACAAAGGATTCCAAACTGGCAGCGACTACAAGGCAAAATGACATAGCAAAATGCTCAACCATTTAAGGTTTACGACTAGCTGCCACTCCAATCTGTCTCCGATATATTTAAATTGATGGGACACTACAACCACATAAAAGTTAAATTGGTACAGCATTCTGACTCACCATGAAATAAATATTAAATCCTCTTACAAGGCATGCAACAAAATATGTTACTGAGCCAGAAACAACAATGTCATGCGCCCACTTGTGGTCAAAAGGTTTTTGGCGCTCCAAAGATACGGTAGTGCATTCTGTGGGGTGGAATTACAGGACCATTCGAAATATAGCAATTATTTTCCCACCTACAACATTTTCCCACAATGCACCATCATTTACAGTATGCTACAGTAATATGTTTCAGAGTATTTTACTGGTGATAACACCCATAATTACCATATAACTTAGTTATGTTACAGTGCTGTTAACACAACACACACACACACACACAGAAACACAACTTATAACAATTCTGGGTGTCCTGTTAACACAACACACACACACACACACACACACACACACACACACACACACACACACACACACACACACACACACACTATAACAGTCCTGGGTGTCCTGTTAACACAACACAACAGCAGTGTGGGATCCCAGGCTGGAGAGAAACAAACCTTTCTGGAGAACTTGTCGAAGATGTTGCAGCCGTGGGTGTTCAGAATGGCTATGGCTTGGGCAAAGTGGTGTCGCTGTGGAAAAAAAAACACAGGTTATTATGGGATAGGAAGTTAAAGGATGGCCACAAGGTGTCACTATAGTCCCAGAGATAAATGTGTGTGTTTTTACCTCCATCACAGAGCCCTCTGAGCTGTAGAGGGCAGCCAGGACAGATTGCTGTAGAGGAGGAAGACAGAACACGTTGTTCCATAGATAGACCTGCTCTCTATGCTGCTGTAATTACTGAAGTGTACTACCCTTGTCTAACCACAGTCTTTCCTTGACCTTTCCTACTGTGTGTTGGACAAGTGTTACCGGTGCTATCCCTGTATGTGTGTTGAGCGAGGTTGTGTGTGAGGGCTGTTTTCCAGGCTGTGCCTACACGTACAGTGAATTCAGAAAGTATTTAGACCCTTTGACTTTTTACACATTTGATACGTTACAGACTTTTTATAAAATTGATTAAATCGCCCCCCCCCCCCCCCCTACACACAATACCCCATAATGACAAAGAAAAAACAGTTTTGCAAATCTATTAAAAATTGATTAAAAAGGTGACTACCTCTTCAAGCTGGTTGAGAGAACGCCAAGAGTGTGCAAAGCTGTCATCAAGGCAAAGGGTGTCTACTTTGAAGAATCTAAAATATATTTGATTTGTTTAACACTTTGTTGGTTACTACATGATTCCATATGTGTTACTTCATAGTTTTGATGTCTTCACTATAATTCTAAATTGTAAAAATAAAGAAAAACCCTTGAATGAGCAGGTACTGTATGTCCAAACTTTTGACTATTCAGACTGTTTACCCAGTACTTTGTTGAAACACCTTTGGCAGCGATTAAAGTCTTGAGTATTCTTGGGTATGACACTACAAGCTTGGCACACCTGTATTTGGGGAGTTTGTCCCATTCTTCTCTGTAGATTCTCTCAAGCTCTGTCAGGTTGGATGTGTAGTGTCACTGCACAGCTATTTTCAGGTCTCTCCAGAGATGTTTGATCGGGTTCAAGTCTGAACTCTGGCTGGGCCACTCAAGGACATTCAGAGACTTGTCCCGGAGCCACTCCTGCATTGTCTTGGCTGTGTGCTTAGGGTTGTTGTCCTGTTGGAAGGTGAACCTTCGCCCCAGCATGAGGACCTGAGCGCTCTGGAACAGGTTTTCACCAACAATCTCTTTCTCTACTTTGCGCCATTCATCTTTTCCTCTACCCTGACTAGTCTCCCAGTCACTGCCGCTGAAAAACATCCCCACATCATGATGCTGCCACCAACATGCTTCACCATAGGGATGGTACCAGGTTTCCTCCAGACATGACGCTTGGTATTCAGTCTTGGAATCATGAGACCAGAGAATCTTGTTTATCATGGTCTGAGAGTCCTTTAGGTGCCTTTTGGCAAACTCCAAGTGGGCTGTCATGTGCCTTTTACTGAGGAGTGGCTTCCGTCTGGCCAGTCTACCATAAAGGCCTGATTGGTGGAGTGCTGCAGAGATTGTTGTCCTTCTGGAAGGTTCTCCCATCTCCACAAAGGTTCTCTGGAGCTCTGTCAGAGTGACCATTGGGTTCTTGGTCACATCCCTGACCAAGGCCCTTCTCCCCCAATTGCTCAGTTTGGCCGGGCGGCCAGCTCTAGGAAGAGTCTTGGTGGTTCCAAATTTCTTCCATTTAAGAATGATGGAGGCCAACGTGTTCTTGGGGACCTTCAATGCTGCAGACATTTTTTGGTATCCTTCCCCAGATCTGTGCCTTGACACAATCCTGTCCCTTTGACCTCATGGCTTGGTTTTTGCTCTGACATGCACTGTCAACTGTGGGACCTTATATAGACAGGTGTTTGCCTTTCCAATCAATTGAATTTACCGAAGGTAAATGTCCAATCAATGTCCAATCAATTGAATTTACCGAAGGTGGACTCCAATCAAGTTGTAGAAACATCTAAAGGATGATCAATGGAAACAGGATGAACCTTTTCTATGAGCTTTTCTCATAGAAAAGGGTCTGAATATTACGCAAATAAGGTTTTCTGTTTTTTTATTTTGAATACATTTGCTAAAATGTCTAATAATGTAACAAAATGTGAAAAAAGTCAAGGGGTCTGAATACTTTCCGAATGAACTGTACGTGTGCATTTGAGTGTGTGTGTATGTGTGTGTGTGTGTGTGTATGTGTGTGTGTGTGTGTATGTGTGTGTGTGTATGTGTGTGTGTGTGTGTGTGTGTGTGTGTGTGTGTGTGTGTGTGTGTGTGTGTTGTGTCTTACTGAGGCCACTTGAAAGGAGTTGTTAGTCCCACGGTGGTCCAGGTCATGACACATACAGGAGACAAAGAGAGCAAAGATCTCTATATTCCTACAGACAGAGAGGGAGGGGTATGAGGTTAGACTGTAGGGTTATAGGGTTTAGTATGTAGATTATAGGAAAAAGGGTGCCAGGGTATCTACTAGCTCCAGGTAGTTGGCCAGGCCCAGATTCCTGTAGAGGAGATAGGGTGAGGAATGTAGGGTATAGGGTGTAGTATGTAGGGTTAGGGTAGATGGTATAGTATGTAGGGTTAGGGTATAGCATGTAGGGTTAGGGTATAGGGTAGATGGTATAGTATGTAGGGTTAGGGTATAGCATGTAGGGTTAGTGTATAGCGTAGATGGTATAGTATGTAGGGTTAGGGTATAGGGTAGATGGTATAGTATGTAGGGTTAGGGTATAGCGTAGATGGTATAGTATGTAGGGTTGGGGTATAGGGTAGATGGTATAGTATGTAGGGTTAGGGTATAGCGTAGATGGTATAGTATGTAGGGTTAGGGTATAGGGTAGATGGTATAGTATGTAGGGTTAGGGTATAGGGTAGATGGTGTAGTATGTAGGGGTAGGGTATAGGGTAGATGGTATAGTATGTAGAGTTAGGGTATAGTATGTAGGGTTAGGGTATAGGGTAGATGGTATAGTATGTAGGGTACAGGGTAGATGGTATAGTATGTAGGGTTAGGGTAGATGGTATAGTATGTAGGGTTAGAGTATTTGGTAGATGGTGTAGTATGTAGGGGTAGGGTATAGGGTAGATGGTATAGTATGTAGAGTTAGGGTATAGTATGTAGGGTTAGGGTATAGGGTAGATGGTATAGTATGTAGGGTACAGGGTAGATGGTATAGTATGTAGGGTTAGGGTATAGTATGTAGGGTTAGGGTATAGTATGTAGGGTTAGGGTATAGGGTAGATGGTATAGTATGTAGGGTACAGGGTAGATGGTATAGTATGTAGGGTTAGAGTATTTGGTAGATGGTGTAGTATGTAGGGGTAGGGTATAGGGTAGATGGTATAGTATGTAGAGTTAGGGTATAGTATGTAGGGTTAGGGTATAGGGTAGATGGTATAGTATGTAGGGTACAGGGTAGATGGTATAGTATGTAGGGTTAGGGTATAGTATGTAGGGTTAGGGTATAGTATGTAGGGTTTGGGTATAGGGTAGATGGTATAGTATGTAGGGTACAGGGTAGATGGTATAGTATGTAGGGTTAGAGTATTTGGTAGATGCTATAGTATGTAGGGTTAGGGTATAGGGTAGATGGTGTAGTATGTAGGGGTAGGGTATAGGGTAGATGGTGTAGTATGTAGGGTTAGGGTATAGGGTAGATGGTGTAGTATGTAGGGGTAGGGTATAGGGTAGATGGTGTAGTATGTAGGGTTAGGGTATTTAGTAGATGGTATAGTATGTAGGGCTAGGGTATAGGGTATATGGTATAGGATGTAGGGTTAGGGTATAGGGTAGATGGTGTAGTATGTAGGGTTATGGTATAGTATGTAGGGTACAGGGTAGATGGTGTAGTATGTAGGGTTAGGGTATAGGGTAGATGGTGTAGTATGTAGGGTTAGTGTATTGGGTAGATGGTATAGTATGCAGGGTTAGGGTATAGGGTAGATGGTATAGTATGTAGGGTTAGAGTATAGGGTATATGGCATAGTATGCAGGGATAGTGTATATTGTATATGGCATAGTATGTAGTGTGTAGGGTTAATGTATAGGGTATATGGTACAGTATGTATTGTTAGGGTATAGTATTTAGGGTATAGGGTAGATGGTGTAGTATCTAGGGTTAGTGTATGGGGTATATGGTACAGTATGTAGGGTTAGTGTATAGGGTAGATGGTATAGTATGTAGGGTTGGTGTATAGGGTAGTTGGTATAGTATGTAGGGTTAGGGTATAGGGTAGATGGTGTATTATGTAGGGTTAGGGTATAATATGTAGGGTTAGGGTATAATATGTAGGGTTAGGGTATAGAGTAGATGGTGTAGTATGTAGGGTACAGGGTAGATGGTATAGTATGTAGGGTTAGGGTATAGTATGTAGGGTTAGGGTATAGGGTAGATGGTATAGTATGTAGGGTACAGGGTAGATGGTATAGTATGTAGGGTTAGGGTATAGGGTAGATGGTGTATTATGTAGGGTTAGGGTATAGGGTAGATGGTGTATTATGTAGGGTTAGGGTATAGGGTAGATGGTGTATTATGTAGGGTTAGGGTATAGTATGTAGGGTACAGGGTAGATAGTGTAGTATATGGGGTTAGGGTATAGGGTAGATGGTGTAGTATGTAGGGGTAGGGTATAGGGTAGATGGTGTATTATGTAGGGTTAGTGTATAGGGTAGATGGTGTAGTATGTAGGGTTAGGGTATAGGGTAGATGGTGTAGTATGTAGGGTTAGGGTATAGGGTAGATGGTGTATTATGTAGGGTTAGGGTATAGCGTAGATGGTGTAGTATGTAGGGTTAGGGTATAGGGTAGATGGTGTAGTATGTAGGGTTAGGGTATAGGGTAGATGGTGTATTATGTAGGGTTAGTGTATAGGGTAGATGGTGTAGTATGTAGGGTTAGGGTATAGTATGTAGGGTACAGGGTAGATGGTGTATTATGTAGGGTTAGTGTATAGGGTAGATGGTGTATTATGTAGGGTTAGTGTATAGGGTAGATGGTGTAGTATGTAGGGTTAGGGTATAGTATGTAGGGTACAGGGTAGATGGTGTATTATGTAGGGGTAGGGTATAGGGTAGATGGTGTATTATGTAGGGTTAGGGTATAGGGTAGATGGTGTAGTATTTAGGGTATATGCTATATGGTGTAGTATGTCTACTTACTCCAGGTAGTTGGCCAGGCCCAGGTTCTTGTAGAGGAGATAACAGAAGTGAGAGACCGAGAAGGCATGTGTCCAGTTGTGATAGGGAGGATCTCTGTAACCCTTCTTTACCATCAGACAGAACCTGAAACCATGACAACCACACAATCAATCACCATAACAACCACTTCATCACCATAGCCACCTCTTCAGACACACAGACAGTGAGTGGACTGGAGAGAAAGAGAGAGAGTGAAAGGTACCTGGCCAGAGTGTGCAGGTCAATCTTATAGGCGTTGATGAAGCCCATGTCCTCAAACATACTCAGGATGCCCTGGACACACAGGAGGGGAAGAGATCAGACACAGGAACTGTGATCATCTGGCTGGATACTTCCCAAATCAGTTTTACTCGTATTGGTCAAAACTGTGTTATTCTGAGGAAGATTGTTGGATGTGCACACAGAGATGGAAAGAGGTCTTATCTTTGTGTCTACACCATTATAGGATCTGTGACAGAATGGGTGCGCCTTTGAGGCTACCTCCATTTTAAAGTAGTCAACTTTCTTATTTTATATTTGAAAAAAGTGTAAAGCCCATATTGGTGATTTACTACCACCTGCAGATATCAAATCCTGAACCAAATCATGTCATTAATTTGTTGTGGCCACTAGATTGCGGTAGTAAACCATTTACAAACTATAGCACCCAATCAGAAGAAAAATGCAATGCCCTGTTCATTGGCTGATTTACTCCCAACACATAGGAATCGCCTACTTTAAAATGGTGGAAGCCCTCAATGGCAATGTCCATGCTAAAACAGGTTATTTCCAAGTTGAGTCCTCTATCGATCCAGTATCCTTGCACATTGTAAATACAGTACTGGAACTGGCCCTGTAAATACTACGCTTACTTACTTTATCTAGATCTTCTTATTTCTTATTTTTATTTTTATATCTTGTGTGTTTTTGTTCTACCTTGTTATTTGTTTGTATCACATTGTTATTGATTACTGCATTGTGGGGGTTGCAAGAAAAGGCATTTCACTGTACGTGTGCATGTGACATTTAAAACTTGAAACTGAAACTATACATCTCTATGGATGTGCACGTAAACACACACACTCTTCCTCTGTATTACCATGGGTGTGTTGTCATCAGGTAGTGAACGGGGTGTGTAGGTGAACTCAGCGAATAAGGGATGAATCTCTTCCACTGGCTCCAGCCCAGTTACCAACAGCTGGGTCACCTCCTCTGCTGACACCTACACGCACACGCCCACGCCCACACACACACACACACACACACACACACACACACACACACACACACAATCACATTACTGCTGCACTGGATGTGTGTGTGTGTGTGTGCTGTGTGGGTTAGTATGTGTGTTTCACCTTCATGTGGTACATCATCATCTCGTTGGCCAGGTGGGATCTGAACTGAGCCTCATGGACCTTCTTATACAGAAGAGACTGAACACACAGGAGAGACCAGTCAGTCAACCACAACCACATCATTACACAGGAGAGACCAGTCAGTCAACCACAACCACATCAGTACACAGGAGAGACCAGTCAGTCAACCACATTATTACACAGGAGAGACCCGTCAGTCAACCACATCATTACACAGGAGAGACCAGTTAGTCAACCACAACCACATCATTACACAGGAGAGACCAGTCAGTCAACCACATTATTATACAGGAGGGACCAGTCAGTCAACCACATCATTACACAGGAGAGACCAGTTAGTCAACCACATCATTACACAGGAGAGACCAGTTAGTCAACCACATTATTGCACAGGAGAGACCAGTTAGTCAACCACATCATTACACAGGAGAGACCAGTTAGTCAACCACAACCACATTATTACACAGGAGAGACCAGTTAGTCAACCACATTATTACACAGGAGAGACCACTCAGTCAACCACATCATTACACAGGAGAGACCAGTTAGTCAACCACAACCACATTATTACACAGGAGAGACCAGTTAGTCAACCACATTATTATACAGGAGAGACCTGTCAGTCAACCACATCATTACACAGGAGAGACCAGTCAGTCAACCACAACCACATCATTACACAAGAGAGACCACTCAGTCAACCACATCATTACACAGGATAGACCACTCAGTCAACCACAACCACATCATTACACAGGAGAGACCACTCAGTCAACCACAACCACATTATTACACAGGAGAGACCAGTCAGTCAACCACTTTATTACACAGGCGAGACCACTCAGTCAACCACAACCACATCATTACACAGGAGAGACCAGTCAGTCAACCACATCATTACACAGGAGAGACCAGTTAGTCAACCACAACCACATCATTACACAGGAGAGACCAGTCAGTCAACCACAACCACATCATTACACAGGAGAGACCAGTCAGTCAACCACATCATTACACAGGAGAGACCAGTCAGTCAACCACATCATTACACAGGAGAGACCAGTTAGTCAACCACAACCACATCATTACACAGGAGAGACCAGTCAGTCAACCACAACCACATCATTACACAGGAGAGACCAGTCAGTCAACCACAACCACATCAGTACACAGGAGAGACCAGTCAGTCAACCACATTATTATACAGGAGAGACCAGTCAGTCAACCACATCATTACACAGGAGAGACCAGTTAGTCAACCACAACCACATCATTGCACAGGAGAGACCAGTCAGTCAACCACATTATTATACAGGAGAGACCAGTCAGTCAACCACATTATTACACAGGAGAGACCAGTCAGTCAACCACATTATTACACAGGAGAGACCAGTTAGTCAACCACAACCACATCATTACACAGGAGGGACCAGTCAGTCAACCACATCATTACACAGGAGAGACCAGTCAGTCAACCACATCATTACACAGGAGAGACCAGTCAGTCAACCACATCATTACATAGGAGAGATCACTCAGTCAACCACATTATTATACAGGAGAGACCAGTCAGTCAACCACATCATTACACAGGAGAGACCAGTTAGTCAACCACAACCACATCATTACACAGGAGAGACCAGTCAGTCAACCACATTATTACACAGGAGAGACCAGTCAGTCAACCACATTATTACACAGGAGAGACCAGCCAGTCAACCACATTATTACACAGGAGAGACTAGTCAGTCAACCACATTATTATACAGGAGGGGCCAGTTAGTCAACCACATCATTATACAGGAGAGACCACTCAGTCAACCACATTATTATACAGGAGAGACCAGTCAGTCAACCACATTATTATACAGGAGGGGCCAGTTAGTCAACCACATCATTATACAGGAGAGACCAGTCAGTCAACCACATTATTACACAGGAGAGACCAGTTAGTCAACCACATTATTACACAGGAGAGACCAGTCAGTCAACCACATTATTACACAGGAGAGACCAGTCAGTCAACCACATTATTATACAGGAGGGGCCAGTTAGTCAACCACATCATTATACAGGAGAGACCAGTCAGTCAACCACATCATTACACAGGAGAGACCAGTCAGTCAACCACATTATTATACAGGAGAGACCACTCAGTCAACGACAACTAAATCCATACCACAGCAACAGGGCCCTAACATCCTACTGTATCTTATTCTACTGTTTAAAACACACTTTGTGACTCAGTCATGACTAGAGTGTCAGAGGTCAGCGGTTATTATGTCTCTTTAGATGGCCTGTCTGACTCACGTGTGCGATGCTGATTCCACAGTAGATGGAGAAAGCAGTGGCCAGGTCCTCATCGAAGCGGTTAAACCATGGTCCATTAGTCTTATTGACCAACTCAGCCACCCCAATAACCTCTGTGAGAGAGAGAGAGAGAGAGAGAGAGAGAGAGAGAGAGAGAGAGAGAGAGAGAGAGAGAGAGAGAGAGAGAGAGAGAGAGAGAGAGAGGAAGAGAGAGAAAGAGCGAGAGAGAGAGAGAGAAAGAGAGAAAGAGAGAGAGAAAGACAAAGACAAAGAGAGAGGAAGAGCATGAGAAAGAGAGAAAGAGAGAGGGAAAGAAAGAGAGCAACCAGTGAAGAACAAACACCATTGTAAATACGACACAAATTTATGTTTATTTATTTTCCCTTTTGTAGTTAATATGACGTAAAATATATTTCGGAACTTCTAAAAGTGTAATTTAGACCTGTTAATTTTGTATTTTTAATTCCCTTTTGTTTATTATCTATTTCACTTGCTTTGGCAATGTAAACATACAGTACACTACCGTTCAAAAGTTTGGGGTCACTTAGAAATGTCCTTGTTTTTGAAAGAGCACATTTTTTTGTCCATTAAAATAACATCAAATTGATCAGAAATACAGTATAGACATTGTTAATGTTGTAAATGACTACTGTAGCTGGAAACTGTACATTATTTATGGAATATCTAATACCTCAGAGGCCCATTATCAGCAACCATCACTCCTGCGTTCCAATGGCACTTTGTGTTAGCTAATCCAAATTTATCATTTTAAAAGGCTAATTGATCATTAGAAAACCCTTTTGCAAATATGTTAGCACAGCTGAAAAATGTTGTTCTGATTAAAGAAGCAATACAACTGGTCTTCTTTAGACTAGTAGAGTATCTGGAGCATCAGCATTTGTGGGTTTGATTACAGGCTCAAAATGGCCAGAAACAAAGAACATTATTGTTCAGAGAAATTAAGGCTATTCCATGCAAGAAATTGCCAATAAATTGAAGATCTGGTATAAACTGAGTACTACTCCCTTCACAGAACAAACTAGCTCTAACCAGAATAGAAAGAGGAGTGGGAGGCTCCGGTGCACAACTGAGCAAGAGGACAAGTACATTAGGATGTTTAGTTTGAGAAACAGACGCCTCACAAGTCTTCAACTGGCAGCTTCATTAAATAGTACCCACAAAACACATGTCTAAACATCAACAGTGAAGAGGCGACTCCGGGATCCTTCTAGGCAGAAGGCCAGCAGTGTCCAGTGTCTGTGTTCTTTTGCCCATCTTAATCTTTTCTTTTATTGGCCAGTCTGAAATATGGCTTTTTCTTTGCAACTCGGAGTCGCCTCTTCACTGTTGACGTTGAGACTTGTGTTTTGCGGGTACTATTTAATGAAGCTGCCAGATTAGGACTTGTGAGGCGTCTGTTTCTCAATTTCTCAGATGGAATATTCTTCATTTCTCAGAACAAGAATAGACTGACGAGTTTCAGAAGAAAGTTCTTTGTTTCTGGCCATTCTGAGCATTATCATTAACAATGTCTACACTGTATTTCAATTTGATGTTATTTTAATGGAAAAGGTAATTTCAAAGTGACCCCAAACTTTTGAACGGGAGTGTATGTTTCCCATGACAATAAAGCCCCTTGAATTGAAATGGAAATGTAATTGTGAGAGAGAGAAAGAGAGAAAGAGAAAGATGAGAGATGGAGCAGCATAGAGGTAGAGAGCAGCTCCTCACTCCAGGAGCTGTCCTGTGTATCGAATTGTGTACTCCAGTGTAGTGTTAGTTCAGTTGTTTACTCCAGTGTAGTGTTAGTTTAGTTGTTTACTCCAGTGTAGTGTTAGTTCAGTTGTTTACTCCAGTGTAGTGTTAGTTTAGTTGTTTACTCCAGTGTAGTGTTAGTTTAGTTGTTTACTCCAGTGTAGTGTTAGTTCAGTTGTTAACTCCAGTGTAGTGTTAGTTCAGTTGTTAACTCCAGTGTAGTGTAAATTCAGTTGTTAACTCCAGTGTAGTGTTAGTTCAGTTGTTTACTCCAGTGTAGTGTTAGTTCAGTTGTTTACTCCAGTGTATTGTTAATTCAGTTGTTTACTCCAGTGTAGTGTTAGTTCAGTTGTTTACTCCAGTGTAGTGTTAATTCAGTTGTTTACTCCAGTGTAGTGTTAGTTTAGTTGTTTACTCCAGTGTAGTGTTAGTTCAGTTGTTAACTCCAGTGTAGTGTTAGTTTAGTTGTTTACTCCAGTGTAGTGTTAGTTTAGTTGTTTACTCCAGTGTAGTGTTAGTTCAGTTGTTAACTCCAGTGTAGTGTAAATTCAGTTGTTTACTCCAGTGTAGTGTTAATTCAGTTGTTAACTCCAGTGTAGTGTTAATTCAGTTCTTTACTCCAGTGTAAATTCAGTTGTTTACTCCAGTGTAGTGTTAGTTCAGTTGTTTACTCCAGTGTATTGTTAATTCAGTTGTTTACTCCAGTGTAGTGTTAATTCAGTTGTTTACTCCAGTGTAGTGTTAGTTCAGTTGTTTACTCCAGTGTATTGTTAATTCAGTTGTTAACTCCAGTGTAGTGTTAATTCAGTTGTTAACTCCAGTGTAGTGTAAATTCAGTTGTTTACTCCAGTGTAGTGTTAATTCAGTTGTTAACTCCAGTGTAGTGTTAATTCAGTTCTTTACTCCAGTGTAAATTCAGTTGTTTACTCCAGTGTAGTGTTAGTTCAGTTGTTTACTCCAGTGTAGTGTAAATTCAGTTGTTTACTCCAGTGTAGTGTTAGTTCAGTTGTTTACTCCAGTGTAGTGTTAATTCAGTTCTTTACTCCAGTGTAAATTCAGTTGTTTACTCCAGTGTAGTGTTAGTTCAGTTGTTTACTCCAGTGTATTGTTAATTCAGTTGTTTACTCCAGTGTAGTGTTAGTTCAGTTGTTTACTCCAGTGTCGTGTTAATTCAGTTGTCACCGTTGTTCTCGTCCTTGATGGGGAAGCAGAGGATGTTGCGTGTTCTAAACCCGGTGCTGTCGTCCACTCCTCGGTAGAACAGAGGGTGGGAGTACGCATCCTTAATGTTCAGGATCTGCCCAGTCATAGCTACATGACCCGCTATGCCCTGGTCTGCAGGGATACGGAACTCCTTCTACACACGCACGCACGCACGCACACGCACACGCACACGCACACACACACACACACACACAGAGACCATCTTTAAAATCTTAGTCTTAGTCTTCATCATGATTATGATATTAACATCTTCATCATCATCATCATAATCATCAATATCAAACAGAGAAGTTCTAGATGTGTGTTTTACCTCATCATCACTGACCACGCCCCCATCAAAAACCTTGGCAACCAGCTCATGGCTGACTTGATCCAGTAGGAACACAGAGCAACTACAGAGAAATGACAGGGGGAGAGAGAAAGAAAGAGAGAGAGAAATCATATAAAAATAAAATGTTATTAGTAACATACAACGGGTATAAATCAAATCAAATCAAATTTTATTTGTCACATACACATGGTTAGCAGATGTTAATGCGAGTGTAGCGAAATGCTTGTGCTTCTAGTTCCGACAATGCAGTAATAACCAACAAGTAATCTAACTAACAATTCCAAAACTACTGTCTTGTACACAGTGTGAGGGGATAAAGAATATGTACATAAGGATATATGAATGAGTGATGGTACAGAGCAGCATAGGCAGATACAGTAGATTGTATACTGTAGATTTGACCGTGAAATGTTTTCTGACAAGCCCTTCCCAACGATGCAGAGTTAAATAATAATAATGAAAATAAAAATATTAACATGGAGCTACAGTACTGATCATAGAGGAAGTGCCAGATCAATGTGGAGATATATACAGGGAGTATCAGATCAATGTGGAGCTATATACAGGAAGTACCAGTACCAGATCAATGTGGAGATATATACAGGAAGTACCAGTACCAGATCAATGTGGAGATATATACAGGAAGTACCAGTACCAGATCAATGTGGAGATATATAGAGGAAGTACCAGTACCAGATCAATGTGGAGATATATACAGGGAGTATCAGATCAATGTGGAGCTATATACAGGGAGTACCAGATCAATGTGGAGATATATACAGGGAGTACCAGATCAATGTGGAGATATATACAGGGAGTACCAAATCAATGTGGAGCTATATACAGGGAGTACCAGATCAATGTGGAGATATATACAGGGAGTATCAGATCAATGTGGAGATATATACAGGGAGTACCAAATTAATGTGGAGCTATATACAGGGAGTACCAGATCAATGTGGAGATAAATACAGGGAGATCCCGTACCAGATCAATGTGGAGATATATACAGGGAGTACCAGTACCAGATCAATGTGGAGATATATACAGGAAGTACCAGATCAATGTGGAGATATATACAGGGAGTACCAGATCAATGTGGAGATATATACAGGAAGTACCCGTGCCAGATCAATGTGGAGATATATACAGGGAGTACCAGTACCAGATCAATGTGGAGCTATATACAGGGAGTACCAGTACCAGATCCATGTGGAGATATATACAGGAAGTACCCGTACCAGATCAATGTGGAGATATATACAGGAAGTACCAGTACCAGATCAATGTGGAGATATATACAGGGAGTACCAGTACCAGATCAATGTGGAGATATATACAGGAAGTACCAGTACCAGATCAATGTGGAGATATATACAGGGAGTACCAGCACCAGATCAATGTGGAGATATATACAGGGAGTACCAGTACCAGATCAATGTGGAGCTATATACAGGGAGTACCAGTACCAGATCAATGTGGAGCTATATACAGGGAGTACCAGATCAATGTGGAGCTATATACAAGGAGTACCAGATCAAAGTGGAGCTATAGACAGGGAGTACCAGTACCAGATCAATGTGGAGATATATACAGGGAGAACCAGATCAATGTGGAGATATATACAGGGAGAACCAGATCAATGTGGAGCTATATACAAGGAGTACCAGATATATGGGGAGCTAATGACAGGGAGTACCAGTACCAGATCAATGTGGAGATATATACAGGGAGTACCAGATAAATTTGGAGCTATATACAGGGAGTACCAGATAATGTGGATCTATTTACAGGGAGTACCAGATCAATGTGGAGCTATATACAGGGAGTACAAGATCAATGTGGAGCTATATATAGGGAGTACCAGTACCAGATCAATGTGGAGATATATACAGGGAGTACCAGATCAATATGGAGCTATAAACAGGGAGTACCACTACCAGATCAATGTGGAGCTATATACAGGGAGTACCAGATCAATATGGAGCTATATACAGGGAGTACCAGATCAATATGGAGCTATATACAGGGAGTACCAGATCAATGTGGAGCTACATACAGGGAGTACCAGATCAATATGGAGCTATATACAGGGAGTACCAGATCAATGTGGAGCTATATACAGGGAGTACCAGATCAATGTGGAAAAATAAATAGGGAGTACCAGTCCCAGATCAATGTGGAGATATATACAGGGAGTACCAGATCAATGTGGAGATATATACAGGAAGTACCAGTACCAGATCAATGTGGAGATATATACAGGGAGTACCAGATCAAAGTGGAGATATATACATGAAGTACTAGATAAATGTAGAGATATATACAGGGAGTACCAGTACCAGATCAATGTGGAGATATATACAGGGAGTAAGAGTACCATATCAATGTGGAGATATATACAGGAAGTACCAGTACCAGATCAATGTGGAGATATATACAGGGTGTACCAGTACCAGATCAATGTGGAGATATATACAGGGAGTACCAGTACCAGATCAATGTGGAGATATATACAGGGAGTACCAGTAGCAGATCAATGTGGAGATATATATAGGGAGTACCAGTACAAGATCAATGTGGAGCTATATACAGGAAGTACCAGTAGCAGATCAATGTGGAGATATATACAGGGAGTACCAGTACCAGATCAATATGGAGAAATATACAGGGACTACCAGTAACAGACCAATGTGGAGATATATACAGGGAGTACCAGTACTAGATCAATGTGGAGATATATGTGGGGAGTACCAGTACCAGATCAATGTGGAGATATATACATGAAGTACCAGTACCAGATCAATGTGGAGCTATATACAGGGAGTACCAGTACCAAATCAATGTGGACAAATATACAGGGAGTACCAGTACCAGATCAATGTGGAGATATATACAGGGAGTGCCAGTACCAGATCAATGTGGAGATGTATACAAGGAGTACCAGTACTAGATCAATGTGGAGATATATACAGGGAGTACCAGTACCAGATCAATGTGGAGATATATACAGGGAGTACCAGTACCAGATCAATGTGGAGCTATATACAGGGAGTACCAGTACCAGATCAATGTGGAGCTATATACAGGGAGCACCAGCACCAGATCAATGTGGAGATATAAACAGGGAGTACCACTACCAGATCAATGTGGAGATATATACAGGGAGTGCCAGTACCAGATCAACGTGGAGATATATACATGAAGTACTAGATACATGTAGAGATATATACAGGGAGTACCAGTACCAGATCAATGTGGAGATATATACAGGGAGTAAGAGTACCATATCAATGTGGAGATATATACAGGAAGTACCAGTACCAGATCAATGTGGAGATATATACAGGGAGTATCAGATCAATGTGGAGATATATACAGGGAGTACCAGATCAATGTGGAGATATATACAGGGAGTACCAGATCAATGTGGAGATATATACAGGGAGTACCAGATCAATGTGGAGATATATACAGGGAGTATCAGATCAATGTGGAGATATATACAGGGATTACCAGATCAATGTGGAGATATATACAGGGAGTACCAGATCAATGTTGAGATATATACAGGGAGTACCAGTACCATATCAATGTGGAGATATATACAGGAAGTACCAGTACCAGATCAATGTGGAGATATATACAGGGAGTATCAGATCAATGTGGAGATACATACAGGAAGTACCAGTAACAGATCAATGTGGAGATATATACATGAAGTACCAGATAAATGTGGAGATATATACAGGTAGTACCAGTACCAAATCAATGTGGAGATATATACAGGGAGAACCAGTACCATATCAATGTGGAGATATATACAGGGAGTACCAGTACCAGATCAATATGGAGAAATATACAGGGACTACCAGTAACAGATCAATGTGGAGATATATACAGGGAGTACCAGTACTAGATCAATGTGGAGATATATGTGGGGAGTACCAGTACCAGATCAATGTGGAGATATATACAGGAAGTACCAGTACCAGATCAATGTGGAGCTATATACAGGGAGTACCAGTACCAAATCAATGTGGACAAATATACAGGGAGTACCAAATCAATGTGGAGATATATACAGGGAGTGCCAGTACCAGATCAATGTGGAGATGTATACAAGGAGTACCAGTACTAGATCAATGTGGAGATATATACAGGGAGTACCAGTACCAGATCAATGTGGAGATATATACAGGGAGTACCAGTACCAGATCAATGTGGAGCTATATACAGGGAGTACCAGTACCAGATCAATGTGGAGCTATATACAGGGAGCACCAGCACCAGATCAATGTGGAGATATAAACAGGGAGTACAACTACCAGATCAATGTGGAGATATATACAGGGAGTGCCAGTACCAGATCAACGTGGAGATATATACATGAAGTACTAGATACATGTAGAGATATATACAGGGAGTACCAGTACCAGATCAATGTGGAGATATATACAGGGAATAAGAGTACCATATCAATGTGGAGATATATACAAGGAGTACCAGTACTAGATCAATGTGGAGATATATACAGGGAGTACCAGTACCAGATCAATGTGGAGATATATACAGGGAGTACCAGTACCAGGTCAATGTGAAGCTATATACAGGGAGTACCAGATCAATGTGGAGATATATACAGGAAGTACCAGTACCAGATCAATGTGGAGATATATACAGGGAGTACCAGTACCAGATCAATGTGGAGATATATACAGGGAGTACCAGTACCAGGTCAATGTGAAGCTATATACAGGGAGTACCAGATATATGTGGAGATATATACAGGAAGTACCAGTACCAGATCAATGTGGAGCTATATACAGGGATTACCAGATCAATGTGGAGATATATACAGGGAGTACCAGATCAATGTTGAGATATATACAGGGAGTACCAGTAACAGATCAATGTGGAGATACATACATGAAGTATCAGATAAATGTGGAGATATATACAGGAAGTACCAGTACCAGATCAATGTGGAGATATATACAGGGAGGACCAGTACCAGATCAATGTGGAGCTATATACAGGAAGTACCAGATCAATGTGGAGCTATATACAGGGAGTACCAGTACCAGATCAATGTGGAGCTATATACAGGGAGCACCAGCACCAGATCAATGTGGAGATATAAACAGGGAGTACCACTACCAGATCAATGTGGAGATATATACAGGGAGTGCCAGTACCAGATCAACGTGGAGATATATACATGAAGTACTAGATACATGTAGAGATATATACAGGGAGTACCAGTACCAGATCAATGTGGAGATATATACAGGGAATAAGAGTACCATATCAATGTGGAGATATA
>NC_092173.1:36151853-36161853 GCF_045791955.1 Oncorhynchus clarkii lewisi | reverse complement strand
GAGGGATGGAGGGGGATGGAGTTAATGAGGGATGGAGGTAGATCAAATCAAATTCAAATCAAATTTATTTATATAGCCCTTCGTACATCAGCTGATATCTCAAAGTGCTGTACAGAAACCCAGCCTAAAACCCCAAACAGCAAGCAATGCAGGTGTAGAAGCACGGTGGCTAGGAAAAACTCCCTAGAAAGGCCAAAACCTAGGAAGAAACCTAGAGAGGAACCAGGCTATGTGGGGTGGCCAGTCCTCTTCTGGCTGTGCCGGGTGGAGATTATAACAAAACATGGTCAAGATGTTCAAATGTTCATAAATGACCAGCATGGTCGAATAATAATAAGGCAGAATAGTTGAAACTGGAGCAGCAGCACAGTCAGGTGGACTGGGGACAGCAAGGAGTCATCATGTCAGGTATTCCTGGGGCATGGTCCTATGGCTCAGGTCCTCCGAGAGAGAGAAAGAAAGAGAGAATTAGAGAGAGCATATGTGGGATGGCCAGTCCTTTTCTGGCTGTGCCGGGTGGAGATTATAACAGAACATGGCCAAGATGTTCAAATGTTCATAAATGACCAGCCTGGTCGAATAATAATAAGGCAGAATAGTTGAAACTGGAGCAGCAGCACAGCCAGGTGGACTGGGGACAGCAAGGAGTCATCATGTCAGGTAGTCCTGGGGCATGGTCCTAGGGCTCAGGTCCTCCGAGAGAGAGAAAGAGAGAAGGAGAGAATTAGAGAACGCACACTTAGATTCACACAGGACACCGAATAGGACAGGAGAAGTACTCCAGATATAACAAACTGACCCTAGCCCCCCGACACATAAACTACTGCAGCATAAATACTGGAGGCTGAGACAGGAGGGGTCAGGAGACACTGTGGCCCCATCCGAGGACACCCCCGGACAGGGCCAAACAGGAAGGATATAACCCCACCCACTTTGCCAAAGCACAGCCCCCACAACACTAGAGGGATATCTTCAACCACCAACTTACCATCCTGAGACAAGGCTGAGTATAGCCCACAAAGACCTCCGCCACGGCACAACCCAAGGGGGGGGGGGGGGGCGCCAACCCAGACAGGATGACCACATCAGTGACTCAACCCACTCAGGTGACGCATCCCCTCCAGGGACGGCATGAGAGAGCCCCAGTAAAGCCAGTGACTCAGCCCCTGTAATAGGGTTAGAGGCAGAGAATCCCAGTGGAAAGAGGGGAACCGGCCAGGCAGAGACAGCAAGGGCGGTTCGTTGCTCCAGAGCCTTTCCGTTCACCCTCCCACTCCTGGGCCAGACTACACTCAATCATATGACCCACTGAAGAGATGAGTCTTCAGTAGAGACTTAAAGGTTGAGACCGAGTTTGCGTCTCTGACATGGGTAGGCAGACCGTTCCATAAAAATGGAGCTCTATAGGAGAAAGCCCTGCCTCCAGCTGTTTGCTTAAAAATTCTAGGGACAATTAGGAGGCCTGCGTCTTGTGACCGTAGCGTACGTGTAGGTATGTACGGCAGGACCAAATCAGAGAGATAGGTAGGAGCAAGCCCATGTAATGCTTTGTAGGTTAGCAGTAAAACCTTGAAATCAGCCCTTGCTTTGACAGGAAGCCAGTGTAGAGAGGCTAGCACTGGAGTAATATGATCAAATTTTTTGGTTCTAGTCAGGATTCTAGCAGCCGTATTTAGCACTAACTGAAGTTTATTTAGTGCTTTATCCGGGTAGCCGGAAAGTAGAGCATTGCAGCAGTCTAACCTGGAAGTGACAAAAGCATGGATTAATTTTTCTGCATCATTTTTGGACAGAAAGTTTCTGATTTTTGCAATGTTACGTAGATGGAAAAAAGCTGTCCTTGAAATGGTCTTGATATGTTCTTCAAAAGAGAGATCAGGGTCCAGAGTAACGCCGAGGTCCTTCACAGTTTTATTTGAGACGACTGTACAACCATTAAGATTAATTGTCAGATTCAACAGAAGATCTCTTTGTTTCTTGGGACCTAGAACAAGCATCTCTGTTTTGTCCGAGTTTAAAAGTAGAAAGTTTGCAGCCATCCACTTCCTTATGTCTGAAACACATTCTTCTAGCAAGGGCAATTTTGGGGCTTCACCATGTTTAATTGAAATGTACAGCTGTGTGTCATCCGCATAGCAGTGAAAGTTAACATTATGTTTTCGAATGACATCCCCAAGAGGTAAAATATATAGTGAAAACAATAGTGGTCCTAAAACGGAACCTTGAGGAACACCGAAATTTACAGTTGATTTGTCAGAGGACAAACCATTCACAGAGACAAACTGATATCTTTCCGACAGATAAGATCTAAACCAGGCCAGAACTTGTCCGTGTAGACCAATTTGGGTTTCCAATCTCTCCAAAAGAATGTGGTGATCGATGGTATCAAAAGCAGCACTAAGGTCTAGGAGCACGAGGACAGATGCAGAGCCTCGGTCCGATGCCATTAAAATGTCATTTACCACCTTCACAAGTGCCGTCTCAGTGCTATGATGGGGTCTAAAACCAGACTGAAGCATTTCGTATACATTGTTTGTCTTCAGGAAGGCAGTGAGTTGTTGCGCAACAGCCTTTTCTAAAATTTTTGAGAGGAATGGAAGATTCGATATAGGCCGATAGTTTTTTATATTTTCTGGGTCAAGGTTTGGCTTTTTCAAGAGAGGCTTTATTACTGCCACTTTTAGTGAGTTTGGTACACATCCGGTGGATAGAGAGCCGTTTATTATGTTCAACATAGGAGGGCCAAGCACAGGAAGCAGCTCTTTCAGTAGTTTAGTAGATGAGGGATGGAGGGATGGGGGGGATGAGGGATGGAGGGGGATGAGGGATGGAGGGATGGAGGGGGATGAGGGATGGAGGTAGATGAGGGATGGAGGGGGATGAGGGATGGAGGGATGGAGGGGGATGGAGGGATGGAGGTAATGAGGGACGGAGGGATGGAGGGGGATGAGGAATGGAGGTAGATGAGGGATGGAGGGGATGAGGGATGGAGGGATGGAGGTAGTAGAGGGATGGAGGTAGATGAGGGATGGAGGTAGATGAGGGATGGAGGGGGATGAGGGATGGAGGGGGATGAGGGATGGAGGTAGATGAGGGATGGAGGGATGGAGGTAGATGAGGGATGGAGGGATGGAGGTAGATGAGGGATGGAGGTAGATGAGGGATGGAGGTAGATGAGGGATGGAGGGATGGAGGTAGATGAGGGATGGAGGTAGATGAGGGATGGAGGTAGATGAGGGATGGAGGTAGATGAGGGATGGAGGTAGATGAGGGATGGAGGGATGGAGGTAGATGAGGGATGGAGGGATGGAGGTAGATGAGGGATGGACGGGGATGAGGGATGGAGGGGGATGTGGAATGAGGGATGGAGGGGGATGAGGGATGGAGGGGGATGAGGGGGATGTGGAATGGAGGGATGGAGGTAGATGAGGGATGGAGGTAGAAGAGATGGAGAAAGGGTGAAAGGGATGAGATGGAGAGAGGGATGGTGGTGAGAGGGATGGTGGTGAGAGGGATGAGATGGAGAGAGGGATGGTGGTGAGAGGGATGAGATGGAGAGAGGGATGGCGGTGAGAGGGATGAGATGGAGAGAGGGATGGTGGTGAGAGGGATGCGATGGAGAGAGGGATGGTGGTGAGAGGGATGAGATGGAGAGAGGGAAGGTGGTGAGAGGGATGAGATGGAGAAAGGGATGGTGGTGAGAGGGATGAGATGGAGAGAGGGATGGTGGTGAGAGGGATGAGATGGAGAAAGGGATGGTGGTGAGAGGGATGAGATGGAGAGAGGGATGATGGTGAGAGGGATGAGATGGAGAGAGGGATGGTGGTGAGAGGGATGAGATGGTGAGAGGGATGGCGGTGAGAGGGATGAGATGGAGAGAGGGATGGTGGTGAGAGGGATGAGATGGAGAGAGGGATGGCGGTGAGAGGGATGAGATGGTGAGAGGGATGGTGGTGCGAGGGATGAGATGGAGAGAGGGATGGTGGTGAGAGGGATGTTGGTGAGAGGGATGGTGGTGAGAGGGATGAGATGGAGAGAGGGATGGTGGTGAGAGGGATGAGATGGAGAGAGGGATGAGATGGAGAGAGGGATGGTGGTGAGAGGGATGATGAGAGGGATGAGATGGAAAGAGAGAGCTGCTGAGAGAGAGGGATGATGGTGAGTGGGATGGTGGTGAGAGGGATGATGAGAGGGATGAGATGGAGAGAGAGAGCTGCTGAGAGAGAGGGATGATGAGAGAGAGGGATGGTGAGAGAGAGCGATGAGATGGAGAGAGGGATGGTGGAGAGAGGGATGAGATGGTGAGAGGGATGGTGGTGAGAGGGATGAGATGGTGAGAGGGATGGTGGTGAGAGGGATGAGATGGAGAGAGGGATGGTGGTGAGAGGGATGAGGTGGAGAGAGGGATGGTGGTGAGAGTAATGAGATGGAGAGAGGGATGGTGGAGAGAGGGATGGTGGAGAGAGGGATGAGATGGAGAGAGGGATGAGATGGAGAGAGGGATGGTGGAGAGAGGGATGGTGGAGAGAGGGATGGTGGTGAGAGGGATGAGATGGAGAGAGGGATGGTGGTGAGAGGGATGGTGGTGAGAGGGATGGTGGTGAGAGGGATGAGATGGAGAGAGGGATGGTGGAGAGAGGGATGGTGGAGAGAGGGATGGTGGAGAGAGTAATGAGATGGAGAGAGGGATGGTGGAGAGAGGGATGGTGGAGAGAGGGATGGTGGTGAGAGGGATGAGATGGAGAGAGGGATGAGATGGAGAGAGGGATGGTGGTGAGAGGGATGGTGGAGAGAGGGATGGTGGCGAGAGGGATGAGATGGAGAGAGGGATGGTGGTGAGAGGGATGAGATGGAGAGAGGGATGGTGGTGAGAGGGATGAGATGGAGAGAGGGATGGCGGTGAGAGTAATGAGATGGAGAGAGGGATGGTGGAGAGAGGGATGGTGGAGAGAGGGATGAGATGGAGAGAGGGATGAGATGGAGAGAGGGATGGTGGAGAGAGGGATGGTGGAGAGAGGGATGGTGGTGAGAGGGATGAGATGGAGAGAGGGATGAGATGGAGAGAGGGATGAGATGGAGAGAGGGATGGTGGAGAGAGGGATGGTGGTGAGAGTAATGAGATGGAGAGAGGGATGGTGGAGAGAGGGATGGTGGAGAGAGGGATGGTGGTGAGAGGGATGGTGGAGAGAGGGATGGTGGTGAGAGGGATGGTGGAGAGAGGGATGGTGGAGAGAGGGATGGTGGAGAGAGGGCTGGTGGTGTGAGGGATGGTGGAGAGAGGGATGGTGGTGAGAGGGATGGTGGAGAGAGGGATGGTGGAGAGAGGGATGAGATGGTGAGAGGGATGGTGGTGAGAGGGATGAGATGGTGAGAGGGATGGTGGTGAGAGGGATGGTGGAGAGAGGGATGGTGGTGAGAGGGATGGTGGAGAGAGGGATGGTGGTGAGAGGGATGGTGGAGAAAGGGATGGTGGAGAGAGGGATGAGATGGTGAGAGGGATGGTGGTGAGAGGGATGAGATGGTGATAGGGATGGTGGTGAGAGTAATGAGATGGAGAGAGGGATGGTGGTGAGAGGGATGGTGGAGAGAGGGATGGTGGTGAGAGGGATGGTGGAGAGAGGGATGGTGGAGAGAGGGATGAGATGGAGAGAGGGATGAGATGGTGAGAGGGATGAGATGGAGAGAGGGATGGTGGTGAGAGGGATGAGATGGAGAAAGGGATGGTGGTGAGAGGGATGAGATGGTGAGAGGGATGGTGGTGAGAGTAATGAGATGGAGAGAGGGATGGTGGTGAGAGGGATGAGATGGAGAGAGGGATGGTGGTGAGAGGGATGGTGGAGAGAGTAATGAGATGGAGAGAGGGATGGTGGTGAGAGTAATGAGATGGAGAGAGGGATGGTGGAGAGAGGGATGAGATGGAGAGAGGGATGGTGGTGAGAGTAATGAGATGGAGAGAGGGATGGTGGTGAGAGGGATGGTGGAGAGAGGGATGGTGGAGAGAGGGATGAGATGGAGAGAGGGATGGTGGTGAGAGGGATGAGATGGAGAGAGGGATGGTGGTGAGAGGGATGAGATGGAGAGAGGGATGGTGGTGAGAGGGATGGTGGTGAGAGGGATGAGATGGTGAGAGGCATGAGATGGAGAGAGGGATGGTGGTGAGAGGGATGAGATGGAGAGAGGGATGGTGGTGAGAGGGATGTTGGTGAGAGGGATGGTGGTGAGAGGGATGAGATGGAGAGAGGGATGGTGGTGAGAGGGATGAGATGGAGAAAGGGATGGTGGTGAGAGGGATGAGATGGAGAGAGGGATGAGATGGAGAGAGGGATGGTGGTGAGAGGGATGATGAGAGGGATGAGATGGAAAGAGAGAGCTGCTGAGAGAGAGGGATGATGGTGAGAGGGATGGTGGTGAGAGGGATGATGAGAGGGATGAGATGGAGAGAGAGAGCTGCTGAGAGAGAGGGATGATGAGAGAGAGGGATGAGATGGAGAGAGGGATGGTGGAGAGAGGGATGAGATGGTGAGAGGGATGGTGGAGAGAGGGATGAGATGGTGAGAGGGATGTTGGTGAGAGGGATGGTGGTGAGAGGGATGAGATGGAGAGAGGGATGGTGGTGAGAGGGATGAGATGGAGAAAGGGATGGTGGTGAGAGGGATGAGATGGAGAGAGGGATGGTGGTGAGAGTAATGAGATGGAGAGAGGGATGGTGGTGAGAGGGATGAGATGGAGAGAGGGATGGTGGTGAGAGTAATGAGATGGAGAGAGGGATGGTGGAGAGAGGGATGGTGGAGAGAGGGATGAGATGGAGAGAGGGATGAGATGGAGAGAGGGATGGTGGAGAGAGGGATGGTGGAGAGAGGGATGGTGGTGAGAGGGATGAGATGGAGAGAGGGATGAGATGGAGAGAGGGATGAGATGGAGAGAGGGATGGTGGAGAGAGGGATGGTGGTGAGAGTAATGAGATGGAGAGAGGGATGGTGGAGAGAGGGATGGTGGAGAGAGGGATGGTGGAGAGAGGGATGGTGGAGAGAGGGATGGTGGTGAGAGGGATGGTGGAGAGAGGGATGGTGGTGAGAGGGATGGTGGAGAGAGGGATGGTGGAGAGAGGGATGGTGGAGAGAGGGATGGTGGTGAGAGGGATGGTGGAGAGAGGGATGGTGGTGAGAGGGATGGTGGAGAGAGGGATGGTGGAGAGAGGGATGAGATGGTGAGAGGGATGGTGGTGAGAGGGATGAGATGGTGAGAGGGATGGTGGTGAGAGGGATGGTGGAGAGAGGGATGGTGGTGAGAGGGATGGTGGAGAGAGGGATGGTGGTGAGAGGGATGGTGGAGAGAGGGATGGTGGAGAGAGGGATGAGATGGTGAGAGGGATGGTGGTGAGAGGGATGAGATGGTGATAGGGATGGTGGTGAGAGTAATGAGATGGAGAGAGGGATGGTGGTGAGAGGGATGGTGGAGAGAGGGATGGTGGTGAGAGGGATGGTGGAGAGAGGGATGGTGGAGAGAGGGATGAGATGGAGAGAGGGATGAGATGGTGTGAGGGATGAGATGGAGAGAGGGATGGTGGTGAGAGGGATGAGATGGAGACAGGGATGGTGGTGAGAGGGATGAGATGGTGAGAGGGATGGTGGTGAGAGTAATGAGATGGAGAGAGGGATGGTGGTGAGAGGGATGAGATGGAGAGAGGGATGGTGGTGAGAGGGATGGTGGAGAGAGTAATGAGATGGAGAGAGGGATGGTGGTGAGAGTAATGAGATGGAGAGAGGGATGGTGGAGAGAGGGATGAGATGGAGAGAGGGATGGTGGTGAGAGTAATGAGATGGAGAGAGGGATGGTGGTGAGAGGGATGGTGGAGAGAGGGATGGTGGAGAGAGGGATGAGATGGAGAGAGGGATGGTGGTGAGAGGGATGAGATGGAGAGAGGGATGGTGGTGAGAGGGATGAGATGGAGAGAGGGATGGTGGTGAGAGGGATGGTGGTGAGAGGGATGAGATGGTGAGAGGCATGAGATGGAGAGAGGGATGGTGGTGAGAGGGATGAGATGGAGAGAGGGATGGTGGTGAGAGGGATGTTGGTGAGAGGGATGGTGGTGAGAGGGATGAGATGGAGAGAGGGATGGTGGTGAGAGGGATGAGATGGAGAAAGGGATGGTGGTGAGAGGGATGAGATGGAGAGAGGGATGAGATGGAGAGAGGGATGGTGGTGAGAGGGATGATGAGAGGGATGAGATGGAAAGAGAGAGCTGCTGAGAGAGAGGGATGATGGTGAGAGGGATGGTGGTGAGAGGGATGATGAGAGGGATGAGATGGAGAGAGAGAGCTGCTGAGAGAGAGGGATGATGAGAGAGAGGGATGAGATGGAGAGAGGGATGGTGGAGAGAGGGATGAGATGGTGAGAGGGATGGTGGAGAGAGGGATGAGATGGTGAGAGGGATGTTGGTGAGAGGGATGAGATGGTGAGAGGGATGAGATGGAGAGAGGGATGGTGGTGAGAGGGATGAGATGGAGAAAGGGATGGTGGTGAGAGGGATGAGATGGAGAGAGGGATGGTGGTGAGAGTAATGAGATGGAGAGAGGGATGGTGGTGAGAGGGATGAGATGGAGAGAGGGATGGTGGTGAGAGTAATGAGATGGAGAGAGGGATGGTGGTGAGAGGGATGGTGGAGAGAGGGATGGTGGTGAGAGGGATGGTGGAGAGAGGGATGGTGGAGAGAGGGATGAGATGGAGAGAGGGATGAGATGGTGAGAGGGATGAGATGGAGAGAGGGATGGTGGTGAGAGGGATGAGATGGAGAAAGGGATGGTGGTGAGAGGGATGAGATGGTGAGAGGGATGGTGGTGAGAGTCATGAGATGGAGAGAGGGATGGTGGTGAGAGGGATGAGATGGAGAGAGGGATGGTGGTGAGAGGGATGGTGGAGAGAGTAATGAGATGGAGAGAGGGATGGTGGTGAGAGTAATGAGATGGAGAGAGGGATGGTGGAGAGAGGGATGAGATGGAGAGAGGGATGGTGGTGAGAGTAATGAGATGGAGAGAGGGATGGTGGTGAGAGGGATGGTGGAGAGAGGGATGGTGGAGAGAGGGATGAGATGGAGAGAGGGATGGTGGTGAGAGGGATGAGATGGAGAGAGGGATGGTGGTGAGAGGGATGAGATGGAGAGAGGGATGGTGGTGAGAGGGATGGTGGTGAGAGGGATGAGATGGTGAGAGGCATGAGATGGAGAGAGGGATGGTGGTGAGAGGGATGAGATGGAGAGAGGGATGGTGGTGAGAGGGATGTTGGTGAGAGGGATGGTGGTGAGAGGGATGTTGGTGAGAGGGATGGTGGTGAGAGGGATGAGATGGAGAGAGGGATGGTGGTGAGAGGGATGAGATGGAGAGAGGGATGAGATGGAGAGAGGGATGAGATGGAGAGAGGGATGAGATGGAGAGAGGGATGGTGGTGAGAGGGATGATGAGAGGGATGAGATGGAGAGAGGGATGAGATGGAGAGAGGGATGGTGGTGAGAGGGATGATGAGAGGGATGAGATGGAAAGAGAGAGCTGCTGAGAGAGAGGGATGATGGTGAGAGGGATGGTGGTGAGAGGGATGATGAGAGGGATGAGATGGAGAGAGAGAGCTGCTGAGAGAGAGGGATGATGAGAGAGAGGGATGAGATGGAGAGAGGGATGGTGGAGAGAGGGATGAGATGGTGAGAGGGATGGTGGAGAGAGGGATGAGATGGTGAGAGGGATGTTGGTGAGAGGGATGGTGGTGAGAGGGATGAGATGGAGAGAGGGATGGTGGTGAGAGGGATGAGATGGAGAAAGGGATGGTGGAGAGAGGGATGAGATGGAGAGAGGGATGGTGGTGAGAGTAATGAGATGGAGAGAGGGATGGTGGTGAGAGGGATGGTGGAGAGAGGGATGGTGGAGAGAGGGATGAGATGGTGAGAGGGATGAGATGGAGAGAGGGATGGTGGTGAGAGGGATGGTGGAGAGAGGGATGGTGGAGAGAGGGA
>NC_092173.1:36136853-36149353 GCF_045791955.1 Oncorhynchus clarkii lewisi | reverse complement strand
CACAGTAAAAACAGATGTGCCAGAGATTCATCTTCAGCACAGAATGGACACCCCTCCCCAACAGTAGGGTCCAGGTGTACCAGATGCATGTTGGTGGCTATAGCTCCATGTATTATCCTCCATTGGAGGTCAGCTGTCCTCTTATCGATAGGCAGTTTATATAATGATCGCCAACAGCCTTTTGGAGAAGCACCTGGACCAAGCACATCCGCCCACCTCGTCGATTTTACCCCTTCCAGGGAAGAGGCATGGGACACCTTCACACATGTTCTGTACATAGCCTTCTTTCCCACCTCCTTGAACTCCCCCAGCTCTGGGTATCGAAGGAAAGCAGCATCCCCGCGTCCTCCTCAAATGCCCCCATCGCAGCACTAACAATCAGTGCAGGGAACACATAATCCAGACCCTCCTTCCACCGATCAGAATTGGAAATGTCAGTCACATACTGCAGATGAAGCACTGGCAAGGAGTCGCAGACCTCATCGACGACCTTCGTCAGTAGGCGAGATGATCGGATCCCCGCTCTTTCTCTCAGCTCCTCCAATCTGCTCCTGCTCCGCATCAGATGACCCAGCTTGGTACACCCCACGCCTAATAGGCATGAACGTAGGCTAGCTGAACCCAGAACACGGGACTGGATGGCAGTGTTATGAAAAAGAGGCTCTTCAAAAAGCCACATCCCTGGTGGCGTGCCGGTCTTACGGGACTTGACAAAGACTCTCCAAGCCTGCATAACAGACTTATAAAATGGAGTCAGGCCAGTCAAATCACCCCCCTCCAGCTTTAAGAGGAAAATATGTTT
Source organism: Oncorhynchus clarkii lewisi (assembly GCF_045791955.1). Lineage (NCBI taxonomy): Eukaryota > Metazoa > Chordata > Actinopteri > Salmoniformes > Salmonidae > Oncorhynchus > Oncorhynchus clarkii. Next base: position 36,148,551 of record NC_092173.1, on the reverse strand, counting down.
GTCTAAGCCCAAACAGCCCGCTCTCCTCATCAATATGTAGGCTGTTTCGACCCAGCTAGAACAGTCTCTGTACAACAATCTCTGGGCTGCTTGGAGCCGGAAAGCCGTGATCCTAGAGGAAATGTCCACCAGGCCTTGCCCACCCTCGTGCAGTGGCAGATACAGGGCTGCAGCTTTGATCCAGTGTTGTCCAGACCAGAAGAAATTGACAAGGGGCCTCTGAAGCTCTTGTATCAGACCCTTTGGTGGCTGTAAAATCATTAGTCTGTGCCACAGGGTAGAAGCAGCAAGATTATTAGCTACCAGGACCCGTCCCCTATAGGACAGCTGGGGCAACACCCATTTCCACCTTGACAGTCTGGCACACACTTTCTCCACTACACCCTCCCAGTTCTTTTTCTGAAAGACATCGGAGCCTAGAAAAACTCCCAAAGTCTTCATTCCATCTCTGCCCCACTGAAGCCCCCCTGGTAACCGTGGAGCGGACCCCATCTGAAGCTGACCTGCCCACAGCGCTTCACTCTTTCCCCAATTGACTCTAGCTGAGGAGGCCCCCTCATACACCTTTAAAGTGTTTGAGAGAACCTTAACATCCTCACCCCCTGTAATAAAAACGATCACGTCATCTGCATACGCAGACAGTGCTATCGTGGGACCCTTCATTACACCTGGCACAGAGAAACCAGTAAGCTTCGCTCTTAAAAAACAAAGCATTGGTTCAATCGCCAGACTATATAACTGCCCTGAAATTGGGCATCCCTGCCTGATGCCCCTTTCGACAGGGATGGGGCAACTCAAACCACCACCAACCTTCACCATACACGAGGCTCCAGCATACAGTAAATTCACCCAAGACAGAAAAACATCCCCAAACCCAAAGGCTTTCATTGTTTTAAACAAGTACTGGTGGTCCAAATCCTCCCCAATAGACCCCCAAAAGTGCTTATAAAACTCAGATGGTAAACCATCGATGCCAGGGGCTCGGCCTGTTGAGAGCTGCATAACTGCTGTGGACAGCTCTTGCAGTGTAATATCAGCGTCCAATGCAACTCTCTGCTCAGGTCCCAATTGAGGAAGACCGTGTAACAACTGTTCAGTACATAAAGAGTCACAATCCTCCGCCTTATAAAGGGATGAGTAAAAATCCACGGCATGTTGACGCATTTCAATATCATTCGTGGTCACCTTCCCATCAGGGAGACGAAGGCAGACCATCTGTTTGCGTTGAAATTTCGACTGTCCTAGGTTGAAAAAAAAAGCGCTAGGAGCATCCATATCCTTGAGGGAAGCGAAACGAGACCTAATCAAGGCACCCTTCACTCATTCATGCAGAAACGACCTCAGTTCATGTCTCTTGTCCTGTAAGTTCATGACTAATCCAGGGTCGTTCTGAGTGAGCAGCTTCAATTCAGTAGATTTGATGTCCTGTTCAAGGGCCTTGATAGTCTCTTTAACCTCAATTTGAGACAGAGCAGTATACTGTTGACAAAAAACTCGTATTTGGGCCTTGCCAACCTCCCACCATTGTCTCAAGGACTCAAAATTCCCTTTTATACCCCTCCATTTTCCCCAAAACAACAAAAACCTGTCACAAAACATGACATCATGTAACAATTTAACATTAAAATACCAGTAAGGCGATGACCGTCGTGGACAGGACAAGTGAATATCAACAGTAACAATATGATGATCAGAGAAACCCACAGGAGTAATGGCACACTTTCCAACCCTACTACAGTATTGCTCAGATACATACAACCTGTCTAACCTTGCTGCACTGACACGACCTTCATTAATTTTTAGCCATGTGTACTGCCTAACTTTTGCATTCCTTACTCTCCACACATCAGAAAGCTCAAACTCAGTTAATAGGCCAGACAGGCAAGGGGCTGACCGCAGGTGAGGTTCTTCAGCGGTGCGATCAACAGTAAAATCCACTGTACAGTTCCAGTCACCCCCTAAAACCATACACCCCTCTTGGTCACACTGTCTTAAGGTTTCCTTTATTTGATCAAATATAGCAATACGCTCTGTACCCTCATTCGGAGCATAAACATTCAAAAAAACAAACAGAAACCCCATAACATCCACCTTGACCAATAAAACCCGACCCTTGACAATCTCTGTTGTAGATACCACAGTCACCCCTAAGCCTGAGGAAAACAAGATGGCCACCCCAGCACTGAAATTAGTACCATGACTGAGTACATGCTGCCCCTCCCACCACATACCCCAGTCAACCTCATTTTCCTCATCACTATGTGTCTCCTGTAGGAAAACTACATTAAGCCTTTTCTGTTTTATTACTTCTAATACCCAAGCCCTCTTATTCCTGTCCCTTCCCCCATTAATATTGAGAGAACCTACCCTTAGTACCTCCATATAGAAAAGAGAAAAGAAAAGCAGAAGAAACCACAGAGAAACCAACGAGAAAAAAGACACCCTATGAAGCATGATCATCATCATTATTTTAATCTTCTCTTAACCTGAACACGTTTCCCACCACCTTTTGCTGCTGCAACAGCAGTAATAAATTTCCTCAAGCGAAACCGCTTCTTCTCACTCAATTGGTCTAACCCCACCGTCTTCTGTAACATCACAGCTGACCTCACAAACTTATCAACATCAAAATAATCTGCCAATTTGACAGATTTCCCAAAAGTCTGATCCAGAAACTCATTTACCTCCTCTAGATCATAAACTGAGTCCTCACCAGCAGCTGTCATATCTAAAGAGATATCCATATCATTCTCCTGATCCTCAGCTGAGACCACAGACAACTGACTCCCCTCTACCACATCCCTTTCAACACTCCCCACTTGCACCTCATCACTCGTACCAGGCATCTCCTCCACTACCTGGGAGACTAGCCCCACCTGAACATCACTACTCATAGTAGGCATCTTCTCCACTAACTGGGAGCCTAGCTCCACATGAACCCCAGCACTCGTAGTGGGCATCTCCTCTACTACCTTGGAGCTTAGCTCCACATGAAAACCCTCATGTACCTCATTACTCGTAGTGGGCATCTCCTCCACTACCTGGGAGCCTAGCTCTACATGAACCCCAGCACTCGTAGTGGGCATCTCCTCCACTACCTGGGAGCCTAGCTCCACATGAAAACCCTCCTGAACCTCATTACTCGTAGTGGGCATCTCCTCCACTACCTGGGAGCCTAGCTCCACATGAATCCCCTCCTGTACCCCGTTACTCACAATGGGCATATCCTCCACTACCTGGGAGCCTAGCTCCACATGAACCCCCTCCTTTACCCCAGCACTCATACTGGGCACCTGCTCACCAGTCTGAGGAACTGGCTCTTCAGATACATCCTTACCTTCTACAACAATACTTTTCTGTAGCATAACATTTCCCTCTAATACAAGTTGCAACCCCGTGCCCTCAACAGTGATAACTTGTTCCTCAGCACCAGGTGCTTGTGGCTGCTCTGCCGCTGTCGGCCCACCTCTCCCTACATCAGTGGGCCCAGGCGTTACGATGACCACTTGCGCCCCTCCCTCGGCCTTCTCCCTTTTCGGGCAAGCATGTCGCTTATGACCAACATCCCCACACTCAAAACACCGTTGACTACCCGTACTAGCATAAGCCATATACAATCTATTGTCATACTTGACTTTAAACGATAACTCTAAAGTCTGCTCCGGTGAGTCCAAAAACATAAACACCTGTCGCCCAAATGACATTACCTGTTTCAACGCCGGGTGTTTGCAACCCAACGGAACAACCTTAATTGAACTGGCGAACTTCCCAAAGCGCAATAACTCGCGCTCCAACAGCTCATTTGGAATAAACGGTGGTACATTTGAAATCGTTACCCTTGTTGACGGAGAAAAAAGCGGCGTAACTTGAATAAACATTCCTTTAAGAATTACACCATGCTCAACCATCCGATCAACCAGACATTCTTCTTTAAGAAATACCACCACAGCTTTATTCATCCGGGATGCATAAGCAATATTCTCATAGCCTACCTTCTCTCCTACGGCGACCAGAAACTCCTCCACCGTGACAGTAGCTTCAGTAACACACCTAAAGCCGTGCCGAAGTGACAGGGACGGCATCCCCATTCGGGCTGCCATCCCCGCCAAAATCAGGGTAATTTCGATACGAAAAACAAAAAACTTAATTCTACCACAACAAAAAAAGTAAAAATAATAACCTTAATCATGCACAGAAGAAAACCAAGAAATAGCAAACCGAAAGAAAGTTGTGAATATCTAACTCTCCACAACACACGCACTCCTTCACTCAAACAATTCCCAGCATGCACCAATCACTCCCAGCATGCAGAGAGAGAGAGAGAGAGAGAGAGAGAGAGAGAGAGAGAGACAGAGAGAGACAGAGAGACAGAGAGATAGAGAGAGAGAGAGAGAGAGACACATAGAGAGAGAGAGACAGAAAGACAGAGAGATAGAGACAGACAGACAGACAGACAGAGAGAGAGAGAGAGAGAGAGAGAGAGAGAGAGAGAGAGAGAGAGAGAGAGAGAGAGAGACAGAGAGATACAGAGAGAGAGGAGAGAGAGAGAGACAGAGAGATAGAGAGAGAGAGAGAGAGAGAGAGAGAGAGAGAGAGCGAGAGAGAGACAATGACTTCCTTTCCTGTGTTGGTCCTCATGAGAGCCAGTTTCATCATAGAGCTGGATGGTTTTTGTGACTGCACTTAAAGAAACTTTCAAAGTCCTGAAATATTCCGTATTGACTGACCTTCATGTATTAAAGTAATGATGGACTGTCGTTTCTCTTTGCTTATTTGAGCTGTTCCTGCCATTGTTTAACACTTTTTTGGTTTCTACATGATTCCATTTGTGCTATTTCATAGTTTTGATATCTTCACTATTAATCTACAATGTATAAAATAGTCAAAATAAAGAAAAACCCTGGAATGAGTAGGTGTTCTATACTTTTGACCGGTAGTGTACGTGTGTGTGCAAAGAAAGAGAAAGAGACTATTAGGATCTAGCTGGACTGCATCCACATCGATCCACGTGGAGAGATGCTTTTCACAGTCTAGGATCAAGGTCACTCACCGCAGTGACGTCCTGAAGAGTGATGGATCTCTTCTTCTCCACTACCTGCCCAAAGCGCCCAAACATCAGCTGGAAGGAGAGATGATCATTTATCCTCTTGCCTCTTAATTTCCCCATATCAAAGTCTCAAATTCCTGAAACATGAGTCAGGGGTTAGGGGTTAGGGGTCAGGACTCACAGGGAAGCTGATCTCCTCCTCCAGAACTTTGTCTCCAACCACCTGAGGAGAAGAGAGGTCAGACGTTACACAGGTTCTGAGATTCCTTCAGTACCTCTCTATTGGAGGAAAGCCCTGTTATCAGACTCACATGGTTTAAGTTATTATTAATTGAACCTTAATTAAAGCAGGGAGGACTCGCATTGAGATGAGGACGTACCTGACAGAAGAGCTGGTGGTTGTCCTCAGACACCAGAAGCAGACAGCAGCACTGAGACTGGGTCTGCTGCTGCAACTGAGGAGACAAAACAACCAATACATGACTAATAATATATACATTATCTCATCAATACATGACTAATAATATATACATTATCTCATCAATACATGACTAATAATATATACATTATCTCATCAATACATGACGAATAATATAAACACATTATCTCATCAATACATGACTAATAATATAAATATTATCTCATCAATACATGACTATTAATATATACATTCTCTCATCAATACATGACAAATACTATATACATTATCTCATCAATACATTACTAATAATATATACATTATCTCATCAATACATGACTAATAATATATACATTATCTCATCAATACATGACTAATAATATATACATTATCTCATCAATACATTACTAATAATATATACATTATCTCATCAATACATGACTAATAATATATAGACATTATCTCTTCAATACACCAATATTTCATTATGTCAGTCTGCCCATCAAAGCAGAGTCTCTCAATAAGAAATCCATCCGTCCATCCGTGCCTGCCTTGGTCCACCCAGTTTTAAATAACTGTGGATGTATTCTGTCCACATCCCTCTAACCCTGCTGTCCACATCCCTCTAACCCTGCTGTCCACATCCCTCTAACTCTGCTGTCCACATCTCTCTAACTCTGCTGTCCACATCTCTCTAACTCTGCTGTCCACATCTCTCTAACTCTGCTGTCCACATCTCTCTAACTCTGCTGTCCACATCTCTCTAACTCTGCTGTCCACATCTCTCTAACTCTGCTGTCCACATCTCTCTAACTCTGCTGTCCACATCTCTCTAACTCTGCTGTCCACATCTCTCTAACTCTGCTGTCCACATCTCTCTAACTCTGCTGTCCACATCTCTCTAACTCTGCTGGTCACATCTCTCTAACTCTGCTGTCCACATCTCTCTAACTCTGCTGGTCACATCTCTCTAACTCTGCTGTCCACATCTCTCTAACTCTGCTGTCCACATCTCTCTAACCCTGCTGTCCACATCTCTAACTCTGCTGGTCACATCTCTAACTCTGCTGTCCACATCTCTCTAACTCTGCTGGTCACATCTCTAACTCTGCTGTCCACATCTCTCTAACTCTGCTGGTCACATCTCTAACTCTGCTGGTCACATCTCTCTAACTCTGCTGTCCACATCTCTCTAACTCTGCTGATCACATCTCTAACTCTGCTGTCCACACCTATCTAACTCTGCTGTCCACATCTATCTAACTCTGCTGTCCACATCTCTCTAACCCTGCTGTCCACATCCCTCTAACTCTGCTGTCCTCATCCCTCTAACTCTGCTGATCACATCTCTAACCCCAATGATCACATCTCTCTAAATCTGCTGTCCACATCTCTCTAACTCTGCTGTCCACATCTCTCTAACTCTGCTGTCCACATCTCTCTAACTCTGCTGTCCACATCTCTCTAACTCTGCTGTCCACATCTATCTAACCCTGCTGTCCACATCCCTCTAACTCTGCTGCCCACATCTCTAACCCTGCTGTCCACATCTCTCTAACTCTGCTCTACTGAACAGCAAGAAGATACATTACCTCTTCCCACTTAGAGATATAACAGGAACTAATTCACGCACGCACGCACGCACGCACGCACGCACGCACGCACGCACGCACGCACGCACGCACACACACACACACACACACACACACACACACACACACACACACACACACACACACACACACACACACACACACACACACACACACACAGGAGCACAGTCATAAAGCATACACAGCAAACTGTGTGTGTGTCAGTGTGTGTGTGTGTCAGTGTGTGTGTGTGTCAGTGTGTGTGTGTGTGTGTCAGTGTGTGTGTGTGTCAGTGTGTGTGTGTCATTGTGTGTGTGTTGACCTTTTGCCAGGCCCCCCTCCAAAAATTGGTTTCTAACCTCAAGGGTCTTTTCCTGGTTAAATAAAAGTTTAATATTTGCGTTGATTCCCGGCATTTGTTAATTTTGGTACAGCGTGTTTCCCCTTAGACAAACGTGTGTCTGGAAATACACTTCTCTTCCTCAATAGTGGGCAACTAATTCCATTGTGTTGCCCACTACTCATTGAAAATGAGTATGACATCCTGGCATTTATTATAGCATACTACATTTTTGAAAATTCACCTAAAACTTTTTTTTTTCACATACTCAAATGTCTACAATTTAGAACGCAACAACGGGTATTCGGACATCGGCAATTTCTCTAAATATCTGAGTATGTTCAAAAGCACAGGCCAAAACAATTACTTTATTTAATTTGAGTTTAATGGTTATTTGTAAAAACCAAATAGTCGACAAAATTGTATACGTTTGGAATAGAGTGGAAGACGAAAGGATAGTGTGTGTGTCTTCATGTGTACAGGGATAGGTATGACATCTACAGTACTTACATAATTGATTACTTTGAGCTGAAGAGTAGTTGCATCAAGGTCATACAGCTCACCTGAGAGAGAGAGAGAGAGAGAGAGAGAGAGAGAGAGAGAGAGAGAGAGAGAGAGAGAGAGAGAGAGAGAGAGAGAGAGAGAGACAGAGAGAGTCAGAGAGTCAGAGAGAGAGAGAGAGAGAGAGAGTGAGAGAGAGACAGAGAGAGTGAGAGAGAGAGAGAGAGAGACAGAAGGCGAGAGAGAGTTAGAGAGAGACAGAGAGAGAGACAGAAGGCGAGAGAGAGTCAGAGAGAGAGAGAGACAGAGACAGAGAGTCAGAGAGAGAGAGAAAGACAGAAAGCGAGAGAGTAAGAGAGACAGAGAGAGTAAGAGAGAGACAGAGAGAGAGAGTCAGAGAGAGAGACAGAAGGTGAGAGAAAGAGACAGAGAGAGAGAGACAGAAGGCGAGAGAGAGTCAGACAGAGACAGAGAGACATAGAGAGAGACAGAAGGAAAGAGAGAGTCAGAGAGAGACATAGAGAGAGACAGAAGGAAAGAGAGAGTCAGAGAGAGACAGAGAGAAAGACAGAGAGAGAGAGACAGAAGGCGAGAGAGAGACAGAGAGAGAGACAGAGAGAGAGAGAGAGAGAGAGAGAGAGAGAGACAGAGGGGGGTTACAGATTTTTTTTAAATGAAGAATGATGAGAGGAAATGTGTAATAAAGCAAGGAAAAAAGGAAAGAATGAATGAAGTGGGACAGAGAAGCAACCAGGGAGGGTTAGGGTTGGACAGAAGAGACAGAGGGTTAGAATCCTGAGACTAAAAATGAAGACAAGACAGAGAAGAGAAGGAGAGGAAGAGGATGATGCTGTGTGGTCCTGACCACTGATGGAGAGACATAATTATACAGAGGAGAAGTGGAATGAGGGAAGAAGGAAAAGAGAGCAATAGAGGGTGTGTGTGTGTGTGTCTGTGTGTGTGTGTATATATACAGTTGAAGTCGGAAGTTTACAAACACCTTAGCCAAATACATTTAAACTCAGTTTTCACAATTCCTGACATTTAATCCTAGTAAATGTGCTCCACCGTAAACTCCCTGTCTTAGGTCAGTTAGGATCACCACTTTGTTTTAAGAATGTGAAATGTCAGAATAATAGTAGAGAGAATTATTTATTTCAGCTTGTATTTCTTTCATCACATATCCCAGTGGGTCAGTAGTTTACATATACTCAATTAGTATTTGGTAGCATTGTCTTTAAATTGTTTAACTTGGGTCAAACGTTTCGGGTAGCCCTCCACAAGCTTCACACAATAAGTTGGGTGAATTTTGGCCCATTCTTCCTGACAGAGCTGGTGTAACTGAGTCAGGTTTGTAGGCCTCCTTGCTCGCACACGCTTTTTCAGTTCTGCCCACACATTTTCTATGGGATTGAGGTCAGGGCTTTGTGATAGCCACTCCAATACCTTGACTGTGTTGTCCTTAAGCCATTTTGTCACAAATTTGGAAGTATTCTTGGGGTCATTATCTATTTGGAAGACCCATTTGCGACAAAGCTTTAACTTCCTGACTGATGTCTTGAGATGTTGCTTCAATGTATCATTTTCCTCCTCATGATGCCATCTATACTGTGAAGTGCACCAGTCCCTCCTGCAGTCCCTCCTGCAGCAAAGCACCCCCACAACATGATGCTGCCACCTCCACAACATGATGCTGCCACCCCTGTGCTTCACGGTTGGGATGGTGTTTTTCGGCTTGCAAGCCTCCCTCTTTTTCCTCCAAACATAACGATGGTCATTATGGCCAAATGTCCTCTGGTCCTCATCAGACCAGAGGACATTTCTCCAAAAAGTACGACCTTTGTCCCCATGTGCAGTTGCAAACCGTAGTCTGGCTTTTTTATGGCGGTTTTGGAGCAGTGGCTTCTTCCTTGCTGAGCGGCCTTTCAGGTTATGTCGATATAGGACTCGTTTTACTGTGGATGTAGATACTTTTGTACCGGTTTCCTCCAGCATCTTCACAAGGTCCTTTGCTGTTGTTCTGGGATTGATTTGCACTTTTTACACCAAAGTACGTTCATCTCTAGGAGACAGAACGTGTCTCCTTCCTGAGCGGTGTGACGGCTGCTTGGTCCCATGGTTTTTATACTTGCATACTATTGTTTGTACAGATGCACGTGGTACCTTCAAGTGTTTGGATATTGCTCCCAAGGATGAACCAGACTACACATTTTTTGGCTGATTTCTTTTGATTTTCCTATGATGTCAAGCAAAGAGGCACTGAGTTTGAAGGTAGGCCTTGAAATACATCCACAGGTATACCTCCAATTGATTCAAATTATGTAAACTAGCCTATCAGAAGCTTCTAAAGCCATGACATCATTTTCTGCAATTTTCCAAGCTGTTTAAAGGCACAGTCAAGTCAGTGTATGTAAACTTCTGACCCACTGGAATTGGGATGAAGTGAATTATAAGTGAAATAATCTGTCTGTAAACAATTGTTGGAAAAATTACTTGTGTTATGCACGAAGTAGATTTCGTAACCGACTTACCAAAACTATAGTTTGTTAACAAGAAATTTGTAGAGTTGTTGAAAAACGAGTTTTAATGACTCCAACCTAAGAGTATGTAAACTTCCGACTTTAACTGTATGTATATACAGTGGGGAGAACAAGTATTTGATACACTGCCGATTTTGCAGGTTTTCCTACTTACAAAGCATGTAGAGGTCTGTAACTTTTATCATAGGTACACTTCAACTGTGAGAAAATCACATTGTATGATTTTTAAGTAATTGATTTGCATTTTATTGCATGACATAAGTATTTGATACATCAGAAAAGCAGAACTTAATATTTGGTACAGAAACCTTTGTTTGCAATTACAGAGATCATACGTTTCCTTTAGTTCTTGACCAGGTTTGCACACATCGCAGCAGGGATTTTGTCCCACTCCTCCATACAGACCTTCTCCAGATCCTTCAGGTTTCGGGGCTGTCGCTGGGCAACACGACGAGTTGAGTTTTTACCAAAAAGTTATATTTTGGTTTCATTTGACCATATGACATTCACCCAATCTTCTTCTGGATCATCCAAATGCTCTCTCGCAAACTTCAGACGGGCCTGGACATGTACTGGCTTAAGCAGGGGGACACGTCTGGCACTGCAGGATTTGAGTCCCTGGTGGCGTAGTGTGTTACTGATGGTAGGCTTTGTTACTTTGGTCCCGGCTCTCTGCAGGTCATTCACTAGGTGTGGTTCTGGGATTTTTGCTCATCGTTCTTGTGATCATTTTGACCCCACGGTGTGAGATCTTGGGTGGAGCCCCAGATCGAGGGAGATTATCAGTGGTCTTGTATGTCTTCCAGTTCCTAATAATTGCTCCCACAGTTGATTTCTTCAAACCAAGCTGCTTACCTATTGCAGATTCAGTCTTCCCAGCCTGGTGCAGGTCTACAATTTTGTTTCTGGTGTCCTTTGACAGCTCTTTGGTCTTGGCCATAGTGGAGTTTGGAGTGTGACTGTTTGAGGTTGTGGACAGGTGTCTTTTATACTGATAACAAGTTCAAACAGGTGCCATTAATACAGGTAACGAGTGGAGGACAGAGGAGCCTCTTAATTATTAAAGAAGAAGTTACAGGTCTGTGAGAGCCAGAAATCTTGCTTGTTTGTATGTGACCAAATACTTATTTCCCACCATAATTTCCACCAATAAATTCATAAAAAATCCTACAATGTGATTTTCTGGATTTTTTTCCCTCATTTTGTCTGTCATAGTTGAAGTGTACCTATGATGAAAATTACAGGCCTCTCTCATCTTTT
>NC_092173.1:36114353-36131853 GCF_045791955.1 Oncorhynchus clarkii lewisi | reverse complement strand
CATACACAGAGGGGGGAACATTAGAACACCCATACACAGAGGGGGGATGTTAGAACACCCATACACAGAGGGGGGATGTTAGAACACCCATACACAGAGGGGTGACGTTAGAACAGCACCCATACACAGAGGGGGGACATTAGAACACCCATACACAGAGGGGGGACGTCAGAACACCCATACACAGAGGGGGGACGTCAGAACAGCACCCATCCAGGGTGGGGGCTGATTCCCTACAGACAATACAATACAAAGACAGCTTTATAAAAGATTCATTACTTATTGTCTACTGAAATAAATCAAATCAATGTAATTCCCAGAGCCAGGTGTGTGTACAGGTGTGTGTACAGGTGTGTGCACAGGTGTGACAGTGACAGGTTTCCCATGTGTGTGTCACTGTTGTCTCGTATGGTAATACAGAGGGCACCTTTCTCATGTTAATCTATGAGAAAAGACATCTGTTCCAATATCAACTAATGCTGCACACACACTTAAACGCGCACAAACACTCACACGGCAGTCAGTATTGCTTGTGATGGCCGACAGGCACGGCAGAGGACAGAGAGGATCGATAGTCTCTTTACAGCACAATCAGATGTAATACCGGACAAACACAAACAGAGGAAAGCTTTCTACAACAGCAGTGTTCCCCACGTCTGACTCTGGAGAGGCACAGGTTGAGCAGGGTTACTCCCAGCTAATCAACTTTAATCAGGTGTTAGAATTGTGCTGGAAAAGTCTGCACAAATTGTAGCGCTTAACGACCAAACACACACGCACGCACGCACGCACGCACACGTGCACACACAACAGATTGCGCCAGCGGGTGCTTGCAGGTGTGTGCAGCATGCAGATATTTGTGTGTGTGTGTGTGTGTGTGTGTGTGTGTGTGTGTGGCTCGAGGGCTCTCGTCCGAGACAGAAACTATCATGAATAATGCAATGTTGATTTTACCAAAGCTAGGTTAGGACAAGGCTATTCAGTCTGTGTGTGTTCTTAAGCCAGGGTAGGAGGGACCTATTGAGCCTGTAGAGATCACGAGAAGAGGATCAGAGTCTCAGAGAGTAGAGAGAGAGAGAGAGAGAGAGAGAGAGAGAGAGAGAGAGAGAGAGAGAGAGAGAGAGAGAGAGAGAAAGAGAGAGCGAGAAAGAGAGAGAGAGAGAGAGAGAGAGAGAGAGAGAGAGAGAGAGAGAGAGAGAGAGAGAGAGGGACATTTCAGCGTGTTTTCTCTGTGACATCTCTATGAAGGGTGATAGTCCAGTCTGAGTGACAGGTGTGACAGAAAGACTCCAGACTCCCTGTCTCTATCCCACCCTCCATACCTGCTGATCTTCTCTCCACCCCCCCCCCGTTCTATCCATACCTGCTGATCTTCTCTCCACCCCCCCCGTTCTATCCATACCTGCTGATCTTCTCTCCACCCCCCCGTTCTATCCATACCTGCTGATTTTCTCTCCACCCCCCCGTTCTATCCATACCTGCTGATCTTCTCTCCACCCCCCCGTTCTATCCATACCTGCTGATCTTCTCTCCACCCCCCCCGTTCTATCCATACCTGCTGATCTTCTCTCCACCCCCCCCCCGTTCTATCCATACCTGCTGATCTTCTCTCCACCCCCCCGTTCTATCCATACCTGCTGATCTTCTCTCCACCCCCCCCGTTCTATCCATACCTGCTGATCTTCTCTCCACCCCCCCGTTCTATCCATACCTGCTGATCTTCTCTCCACCCCCTCCCGTTCTATCCATACCTGCTGATCTTCTCTCCACCCCCCCCCGTTCTATCCATACCTGCTGATCTTCTCTCCACCCCCCCGTTCTATCCATACCTGCTGATCTTCTCTCCACCCCCCCCCGTTCTATCCATACCTGCTGATCTTCTCTCCACCCCCCCCGTTCTATCCATACCTGCTGATCCTCTCTCCACCCCCCCGTTCTATCCATACCTGCTGATCTTCTCTCCACCCCCTCCCGTTCTATCCATACCTGCTGATCTTCTCTCCACCCCCCCCCCCCGTTCTATCCATACCTGCTGATCTTCTCTCCAGTTTTTTATCAGTCCCATGAAGAAAGGATGTGTAGATGATATTATGTCTCCTAATCTGACATTTACCACACAAACATCTGTTACACATGGACTCACACACACAGAGGGTTTCAGACCAGATTTATTTAGATGTTTTATTTAACCTTTAACTAGACAAGTCAGTTAAAGAACAAATTCTTAATTACAATGACGGCCTTCCCCTAACCCAGACAACGCTGGGCCAATTGTATGCCGTCCTATGGGACTCTCAATAATGGCCGGTTGTGATACAGCCCGGGATCGAACCAGGGTTTGTAGTGACACCTCTACCACTCAAGAGCCCAGGGACTCACACACAGAGGGTTTCATACCTGATCTTCCCCTCCTTTGGCAGCTCATGGCTTGGGTCGTCACACTGTAGCCTCGAGTCTCTCTCCAGCACGTACACACAAACACACTCCTGTAAGAAAACACACACACATCAGAAGACTCCCTCCAGCACTTACACACAAACACACTCCTGTAAGAAAACACACACATCATCAGAAGACTCCCTCCAGCACTTACACACACACACACACCTGTAAGAAAACACACACATCAGAAGACTCCCTCCAGCACTTACACACACACACCTGTGAGAAAACACACACATCAGAAGACTCCCTCCAGCACTTACACACATACACCTGTAAGAAAACACACACATCAGAAGCAAAGCTAGCATGGGGGGTGCGGGTCCATGGGTGCGACCACCCCCGGTTCCTGCAGATAATAAAACCTCTTTTTTTAATAGCTATGATATAGCTTACCAAAAACCATAAACCAAAGAAAAAACATGATTTAACACTATAAAACACGATTTAACACTATAAAACACGATTTAACACTATAAAACACGATTTAACACTATAAAACATGATTTAACACTATAAAACATGATTTAACACTATAAAACATGATTTAACACTATAAAACACGATTTAACACTATAAAACACGATTTAACACTATAAAACATGATTTAACACTATAAAACATGATTTAACACTATAAAACACGATTTAACACTATAAAACACGATTTAACACTATAAAACATGATTTAACACTATAAAACACGATTTAACACTATAAAACATGATTTAACACTATAAAACATGGCTAAATGTATTTATAATATGTTATATAATATGATTGGTTTAAAAACTGAAATTGGTGTTGCTAATTATACAAAGTAATGTGCAGTACAGCTGTCTGTCGTTATACCCCCTTCAGCGCCCCCTGGACTGATACTGGTGGCAGCACAGCTGTCTGTCGCTATACCCCCTTCAGCGCCACCTGGACTGATACTGGTGGCAGCACAGCTGTCTGTCGCTATACCCCCTTCAGCGCCACCTGGACTGATACTGGTGGCAGCACAGCTGTCTGTCGCTATACCCCCTTCAGCGCCACCTGGACTGATACTGGTGGCAGCACAGCTGTCTGTCGCTATACCCCCTTCAGCGCCCCCTGGACTGATACTGGTGGCAGCACAGCTGTCTGTCGCTATACCCCCTTCAGCGCCACCTGGACTGATACTGGTGGCAGTACAGCTGTCTGTCACTATACCCCCTTTCACCGCCACCTGGACTGATACTGGTGGCAGCACAGCTGTCTGTCGCCATACTCCCTTCAGCGCCCCCTGGACTGATACTGGTGGCAGTACAGCTGTCTGTCACTATACCCCCTTCAGCGCCACCTGGACTGATACTGGTGGCAGTACAGCTGTCTGTCACTATACCCCCTTCAGCGCCCCCTGGACTGATACTGGTGGCAGCACAGCTGTCTGTCGCCATACTCCCTTCAGCGCCCCCTGGACTGATACTGGTGGCAGTACAGCTGTCTGTCTGCTGCTGGGAGGTACCAGGTTCTTCTAAATGATTCGTCATTTATTAATTTAGTAAGTTTGTTAGTTTAAAACTACTCTTGGTATCTTACTAACAGCCTAATTAATTCAGTACCAAAAAAACGTTAAAATATTTTGTCCAGAAAATGATTCTAAAATAATCCAAAGTTGTGCCAAGCCTTTAATGTTTCTAGTTAATGGCCAAGAGGCTAAAGGCCATGACTGAACATGCAACTAGGCCACTGTAATGAAGCAGCCAATGGAAAACAACATGGAAAAAAAATGACCTAAAATCCAATTAGCAGGAAAAGTTTGTTCTAAAGCGCAAATGATGCTCGCCGTTTCATGTGACAGAGGTGACAATCTATTGGAATGTAAAGATGCAACAACTAGAATGGGTGGCTAATATGACTAGGGATTTGGCCTTTGGCTTCTGAACAACCAAATAAAGTTGATATGATAACCAACAGAACAGGAGAGAAATGCTGGGTTCAATGGCATGAGGAAGTCTTGAGAAACATGGATGAAATGAGAGGTTGTTGGATATTCCGCTCAAACTAGGCTCTGTATGCGATGTGATAAATAGCCTAAAACAGGTCTACGTGACAAACTAACCAAAATACACAATTTAACTCCACAAAATTAGTCCAATTAACCTACAGATCGATAAGCATGACTTGGAAAATGTATTTTCGTCGGCTAACCAACTAATGGTTAACCGTTAACATCCCTAGAGATGATGACTAATGTGTGCTTATGATAAGCCATGTCAGCTATTCATTCCATTTCATGAATTGGTCAGAAGGGCCCCTGGAGAAAGCCACGCCCCTCTGACACAAGCTCTGCCCCTGTCACTCATACTGAACATACACACCTATATATAACTGACCATCCAGTGGTGCAGTTCTGAGGAATGGCTGCTTGACCCCTCCCCAAAAATAACACTACCCAGCAGCCCTGTGTGTACGTACCACGCTGGGCAGTAGCCCCTGTGCGGTCTCTCTGAGAGCATCTCGGAGTGAGCGCACGTCAACAACTCCTGCCAGCCGCAGTAAAGCATCCTGGGAGGAAACAGAAACAACATGAGTTACACACAGAAACAGCAGAATCCTTTATGACACCACACCATACTGTTTATATGAGGGAACAGAGACACCACACTGTTTATATGAGGGAACAGAGACACCACACTGTTTATATGAGGGAACAGAGACACCATACTGTTTATATGAGGGAACAGAGACACTATACTGTTTATATGAGGGAACAGAGACACCATACTGTTTATATGAGGGAACAGAGACACCATACTGTTTATATGAGGGAACAGAGACACCATACAGTTTATATGAGGGAACAGAGACACCATACTGTTTATATGAGGGAACAGAGACACCATACTGTTTATATGAGGGAACAGAGACACCATACTGTTTATTTAGAGGGAAGAGAAGACAGAGTGTCATGTAAAGACAGACAGTGTGACAGCCATATGTAGAGGCAAAAATGATGAACCAGTCTGTGTGTGTGTGTGTGTGTGTGTGTGTGTGTGTGTGTGTGTGTGTGTGTGTGTGTGTGTGTGTGTGTGTGTGTGTGTGTGTGTGTGTGTGTGTGTGTGTGTGTGTGTGTGTGTGTGTGTGTGTGTGTGTGTGTGCGCGTGTGGGACTGACTTTGAGTGGCACATCCCTTGGAGACACACGCACATACACAGACACAGCTAAGTCAGTGGGTGTGTGATTGGCTGAAAAATAACCAGGGGAAATCAATCACCTTCTATCGATCTGCAAACCAATTTACTAAAATAGAGCAGAGTGGACAGCTAACACACTGAAACACGCACGCACGCACATAGAAGGGCTGGGGATTTAGGGAGAAGGGCTGGGGATTTAGGGAGAAGGGCTGGGGATTTAGGGAGAAGGGCTGGAGAGGGAGAGGGATGAGGAAACATTAAGAAAACCTGCTCTTTCCATGGCAGACTGATCAGGTGAATCCAGGTGAAAGCTATGATCCCTTATTGATGTCACTTGTTAAATCCACTTCAATCAGTGTAGGTAAAGGGGAGGAGACGGGTTAAAGAAGGATTTTGGGGTATGGAATTAGGTCCCGGGTGCACCGGTTTGTGTTGAGAACTGCAACGCTGCTGGGTTTTTCATGCTCAACAGTTTCCTGTGTCTATCCAGAATGGCCCCACTACCCAAAGAACATCCAGCCAATTTGACACAACTGGGAAGCAATGGAGTCAACATGGGTCAGCATCCCTGTGGAACGCTTTCAACACCTTGTAGAGTCAACATGGACCAGCATCCCTGTGGAATGCTTTCAACACCTTGTAGAGTCAACATAGGCCGGCATCACTGAGGAACGCTTTAAACACCTTGTAGAGTCAACATGGGCCAGCATCCCTGTGGAACGCTTTCAACACCTTGTAGAGTCAACATGGGCCAGCATCCCTGTGGAATGCTTTCAACACCTTGTAGAGTTCCTGTCCTGATGAATTGAGGTGTTCTGAGGGCAAAATGGGTTGGGGGGTGCAGCTCAATATTAGGAAGGTGTTTCTAATGTGTTGTATACTCAGTGTAGATGTGAAAGCATTAATAACAAACTCTAATAATCGCTATGACAACATGATATTGTGACAGGTATGGAATGCAACAATAGTGAGTGGATGGCTTCATGTTGAACATACATGACGAACTCTGGTGCAGTGTAGAGGTGAAAGATAAATGACTGTAACTCTGGTGCAGTGTAGTGGTGAAAGATAAATGACTGTAACTCTGGTGCAGTGTAGAGGTGAAAGATAAATGACTGTAACTCTGGTGCAGTGTAGAGGTGAAAGATAAATGACTGTAACTCTGGTGCAGTGTAGAGGTGAAAGATAAATGACTAACTCTGGTGCAGTGTAGAGGTGAAAGATAAATGACTAACTCTGGTGCAGTGTAGAGGTGAAAGATAAATGACTGTAACTCTGGTGCAGTGTAGAGGTGAAAGATAAATGACTGTAACTCTGGTGCAGTGTAGAGGTGAAAGATAAATGACTGTAACTCTGGTGCAGTGTAGAGGTGAAAGATAAATGACTGTAACTCTGGTGCAGTGTAGAGGTGAAAGATAAATGACTAACTCTGGTGCAGTGTAGAGGTGAAAGATAAATGACTGTAACTCTGGTGCAGTGTAGAGGTGAAAGATAAATGACTGTAACTCTGGTGCAGTGTAGAGGTGAAAGATAAATGACTAACTCTGGTGCAGTGTAGTGGTGAAAGATAAATGACTGTAACTCTGGTGCAGTGTAGAGGTAAAAGATAAATGACTGTAACTCTGGTGCAGTGTAGTGGTGAAAGATAAATGACTAACTCTGGTGCAGTGTAGAGGTGAAAGATAAATGACTGTAACTCTGGTGCAGTGTAGAGGTGAAAGATAAATGACTAACTCTGGTGCAGTGTAGAGGTGAAAGATAAATGACTGTAACTCTGGTGCAGTGTAGAGGTGAAATATAAATGACTGTAACTCTGGTGCAGTGTAGAGGTGAAAGATAAATGACTGTAACTCTGGTGCAGTGTAGAGGTGAAAGATAAATGACTAACTCTGGTGCAGTGTAGAGGTGAAAGATAAATGACTAACTCTGGTGCAGTGTAGTGGTGAAATATAAATGACTGTAACTCTGGTGCAGTGTAGAGGTGAAATATAAATGACTGTAACTCTGGTGCAGTGTAGAGGTGAAAGATAAATGACTAACTCTGGTGCAGTGTAGAGGTGAAATATAAATGACTGTAACTCTGGTGCAGTGTAGAGGTGAAATATAAATGACTGTAACTCTGGTGCAGTGTAGAGGTGAAAGATAAATGACTAACTCTGGTGCAGTGTAGAGGTGAAAGATAAATGACTAACTCTGGTGCAGTGTAGAGGTAAAAGATAAATGTAGTTCTAAAGTACTAGGGGTCATACTCTACAGCCAGATTAGACAGTAGCGACACATTATTATTCTGTAAAAAGAGAGAGAACGGGGGAGGAAAAGAGAGATAGAGAAAGACAAACAGATAAAGAGAGTGTTTATTTATTCTGATCACTGGCGTCCTTCAAATGTCAGAGCACTCAGTGTGATTAATATAGCTCGATGAGAGGGCAATAGGGTCTGCACAGAGAGAGACAGAGAGAAGGGTAAGGGGAGAGGGAGAGGGCGAACGGGAAGGATGGAACGAAGGAGGGAGGGGAAAGAGAGAGAGGGATTCGAGAGGGGAGGGAGAGATGGTTAAATAAGGTAGGTAAAGAAGGAGGGGAGAAAAATAGAAGAAAGGAGAGAGGAGAAGGGAGAGAGGGAGAAGGGAGAGAGGGAGAAGGGAGAGAGGGAAAGAAGAGTCAGCTGGTCCTGAGGCTCAGAACACCTGCAATACAAATCACTACTCCAACCAAATGATAACACACTAATTCCACTTGCTTCCTTATTGTAGATGTGTGAAGAGTGCACATCAGCACGCATCAAATCACATTTTATTTGTTACATTCTTTGTAAACAACAGGCGTAGACTAACAGTGAAATGCATGTCAATCAATAAAATGTATTTATCAAGCCCTTTTTACATCAACAGATGTCACAGTGTAACAAAGTGCTTATACAGAAACCCAGCCTAAACCCCCAAACAGCAAGCAATGCAGGTGTAGAAGCATGGTGGCTTGGAATAACTCCATAGAAAGGCCAAAACCTAGGAGAAACCTAGAGAGGAACCAGGCTCTGATGGGTGGCCAGTTGTAACGAGTGCGCTGAGAGTCCGTAAGCAAGTTCAGGGAGTGAGTGTTCTAACAAATAAAATGAACACAAAACACAAACAACGCACCGACGTGAAAACTGAGTCAATCACCTGAGGAAAGAACCAAGAGGAGTGACAGATATAGGGAAGATAATCAAGGAGGTGATGGAGTCAAGGTGAGTGTCATGAGGCGCAGGTGCGCGAGACGATGGTGACAGGTGTGCGGGACAATCAGCAGCCTGATGACCTAGAGGCCGGAGAGGGAGCATACATGATACCAGTCCTCTTCTGGCTGTGCCGGGTGGATATTATAACAAAACATGGCCAAGATGTCCAAACGTTCATAGATGACCAGCAGGGTCAAATAATAATAATCACAGTGGTTGTAGAGGGTGCAACAGGTCAGCACCTCAGGAGTAAATGTCAGTTGGCTTTTCATAGCCGAATATTCAGAGTTAGAGACAGCAGGTGTGATAGAAAGAGAGAGTAGAAAACAGCAGATCTGGGACAAGGTAGCACATCCAGTGAACAGGTCCATAGCTGCAGGCAGAACAGTTGAAACTGGAGCAGCAGCACAACCAGGTGGACTGGGGACAGCAAGGAGTCATCAGGCCATGTAGTCCTGAGGCATGATCAATCAATCAATCAAATGTATTTATAAAGCCCTTCTTACATCATCTGATATATAAAGTGCTGTACAGCAAGCAATGCAGGTCTAGAAGCACGGTGGCTAGGAAAAACTCCCTAGAAAGGCCAGAACCTAGGAAGAAACCTAGAGAGGAACCAGGCTTTGTGGGGTGGCCAGTCCTCTTCTGGCTGTGCCGGGTGGAGATTATCACAGAACATGGTCAAGATGTTCAAATGTTCATAGATGACCAACAGGGTCAAATAATAATAATCACAGTGGTTGTAGAGGGTGCAACAGGTCAGCACCTCAGGAGTAAATGTCAGTTGGCTTTTCATAGCCGATCATTCAGAGTATCTCTACCGCTCCTGCTTTCTCTAGAGAGTTGAAAACAGCAGGTCTGAGACAGGTAGCACGTCCGGTGAACAGGTCAGGGTTCCATTGCCACTGAGTGTACTGACCATAGCATGAATAGAACATTATATGTGATATCATTTCTGTCTCTATTGTACTGACTCTATTGCATTGTACTGATCCTAGGGCTCAGGTCCTCAGGGAGGGGAGGGAGAGAGAATTAGAGGGAGCATACTTACATTCACACAGGACACCAGATAGAACAGACTGACCCTAGCCCACCAACACATAAACTAGTGCAGCATAGATACTGGAGGCTGAGACAGGAGGGGTCGGGAGACACTGTGGCCCAGTCCAACAATACCCCCGGACAGGGCCAACCAGGCAGGATATAAAGACTTAGAGGTTGAGACAGAATCTACGTTTCTCACATGGATAGGGCAGACATTTCAATACAAAAGGAGCTCTATGTGGAGCTCTATATAGCCCTGCCTCTAGCCGTTTGCTTAGAAATGATATGGACAATAAGCAGGCTTGAGTCTTGTGACCATGTATGTAGGAATGTAGGAATGTAGGTATGTAGGTATGTAGGTCTGTAGGTATGTAGGTATGTACAGCAGGGTCCAGAGAGATATCAGGGTCCAAAGTAACGCCGAGGTTTGATTTGAGACAACTGTACAACCATCAAGATTAATTGATCCAACAGAAGATCTCTTTGTTTCTTGGGAGTTCAAAAAGTAAATCATTTGCCACCATCAACTTCCTTATTCATGAAACATAGGCTTCCAGGGTAGGAAATGTTGGGGATTCACCATGTTTCATCAAAATGTACAGCTGTGTATCGTCCGCAAAGCAGTGTAAGTTAACATTATGTTACCGAATCACATCACCAAGAGGTAAAATATATAGTTAAAACAATAGTGGTCCTAAAACGGAACCTTAAGGAACACTGACATTTACAGTTGATTTGTCAGAGGACAAACCATCCACAGAGATGAACTGATATTTTTCCGACAGATAAAATCTAAACCAGGCCAGAACTTGTCCATGTAGACCAATTTGGCTTTCCAATCTCTCCAAATAATGTGCTGATCGATGGTGTCAAAAGCAGCAGTAAGGTCTAGGAGCACGAGGACAGATGCAGAAACTGACACCAATGAAAGGTCATTTACCACCTCCACGAGTCTCAGTGCTTTGATAGGGTCTGAAACCAGACTGAAGCGTTTCGTATACATTGTTTGCCTTCAGGAAGGCAGTGAGTTCCTGCGCAAGTTCTTTTTCTAAAATGTTTCAGAGGAATGGGAGATTCGATATATGTCAATTCTTTTTTACATTTTCTGGGTCAAGGTTCCACTTTTTCAAGAGAGGCCACATTTAGTGAGTTTGGTATACATCCGGTGGATAGGGAGCCATTTATTATGTTGAACATAGGAGGGCCAAGCACATGAAGCATCTCCTTTAGTAGTTTAGTTGGAATATGGTCCAGTATGCAGCTTGAAGGTTTAGAGGCCATGACTATTTCCATGAATGTGTCAAGAGATATAGATCAAAAATCTTTAGTGTCTCCATTGATCCAAAGGACCTGGCAGTGTTGTGCAGACTCAGGACAACTGAGCTTGGGAAGAATAC
This sequence comes from Oncorhynchus clarkii lewisi, assembly GCF_045791955.1. Classification (NCBI taxonomy): domain Eukaryota; kingdom Metazoa; phylum Chordata; class Actinopteri; order Salmoniformes; family Salmonidae; genus Oncorhynchus; species Oncorhynchus clarkii. The sequence goes on along the minus strand of NC_092173.1, from coordinate 36,120,594 downwards.
ACAGATTCAAAGGAGTCCGTAATTTTGTTCCTAATGATCATAATCTTTTCGTCGTAGAAGTTCATGAATTTATTACTGCTGAAGTGGAAGCCATCCTCTCTTGGGGGATGCTGGTGGGTCTGTGGACATTTCCATGTGAATATTAAAGTCACCAAAAATTGGAATATTAACTGCCATGACTACAAGGTACGATAGGAATTCAGGTAACTCAGTGAGGAACGCTGTATATGACCCAGAAGGCCTGTAAACAGTAGCTATAAAAAGTGATTGAGTAGGCTGGAGAGAGAGAGAGAGAGAGAGAGAGAGAGAGAGAGAGAGAGAGAGAGAGAGAGAGAGAGAGAAAGGGGGTCAGTTCCATAGCTACAGTACAGCATGTCTCCCCCAGGCACGAGGCTCTGAGCAGCTTATTACATATGATTAAATAGGATTAGATATGATGAAATATGATCACTCAATCAACCTGTAAGAAACTCTCTGTAATGAACCTGGATCTGTGCCAGCATGTGTGTGTGTGTGTGTGTGAGTGTGTGTGTGTGTGCGTGTCTGTGTGTGTGTTTGTTGCTCTCTATGTCTGGAGATCTTAATGAACCTTGTACGTTCCCCACCGTAAAGCTCCCTCACCCAGAACATAGTAATTACCATAACACCCTCATTACCATAACACCCCCATTACCATAACACCCCCATTACCCATTACCATAACACAACACCCTCATTACCATAACACCCCCATTACCCATTACCATAACACCTCCATTACCATAACACCCCCATTACATAACACCCTCATTACCATAACACCCCCATGACATAATACCCTCATTACAATAACACCCCATTACCATAACACCCCCATTACCATAACACCCCCATTACATACCACCCTCATTACCATAACACCCCCATTACATAACACCCTCATTACCATAACACCCCCATTACCATAACACCTCCATTACCATAACACCCCCATTACATAACACCCTCATTACCATAACACCCCCATTACATAATATCCTCATTACAATAACACCCCATTACCATAACACCCCATTACCATAACACCCTCATTACATAACACCCTCATTACCATAACACCCGCCATTACATAATACCCTCATTACAATAACACCCCATTACCATAACACCCCCATTACCATAACACCCCCATTACATAACACCCTCATTACCATAACACCCCATTACCATAACACCTCCATTACCATAACACCCTCATTACCATAACACCCCCATTACATAATACCCTCATTACAATAACACCCCATTACCATAACACCCCCATTACCATAACACCCCATTACCATAACACCCCCATTAAATAACACCCTCATTACCACAACACCCCCATTACCCATTACCATAACACCCCCATTACCATAACACCCCCATTACATAACACCCCCATTACCATAACACCCCATTACCATACCACCCTCATTACATAACACCCTCATTGCCATAACACCCCCATTACCATAACACCCCCATTCCATAACACCCCCATTACCATAACACCCCCATTACATAACACCCTCATTACATAACACCCTCATTACCATAACACCCTCATTACCATAACACCTCCATTACCATAACACCTCCATTACCATAACACCCCCATTACATAACACCCCCATTACCATAACACCCCCATTACCATAACCCCCATATTACCATGCCACCTTCATTACACACATGTAATACCATAAGACCCTAATTACCATAACACCCTTATTACCGTGACACCTTCATTACCATAACACACGTAATACCATAACACCCCTCATTACCATAACACCCAAATTACCATAACATCTGCATTACCATAACACCCTCATTACCATAACACTCTCATTACCATAACACTGTCATTCCACAGGGAAAGAAATGTCAGATTAATATGTTGTGACACTTAACGGTGCATTTAAGGGAACAGAGTAAACTCTCTTTCTTTCTTTAAACACATAAACACACACACACACAAATAAATAGGTACATTGAGCAGAGTGGGCTGGTTGGTGAAGCTGTGGTCCTGGCTGTTATTCCAACAGAGCCACATCTCCAGTAGCACACAAACACTGGAGACACATGCACTGTAGAATACAGCCAGACCTGAGAGACCAGCGACACACTCACGTACAAACACACACACACACACTAGTGATGCGCGGGTTGACACAGTCTCCTCAGTTATATCCGCGGGGTGGATGGATTTAGGGTCATTCAATATTGTGTGGCTAAAGGGCGGGTGGGTGGCGGGCAGGTTGAATAAAGAGAAACAATACCTTAAAAAATCCACACATTGTAAAATGTTGTGCCATTTATAAAAATTAGGCAAAAAAAGAAACGTCCTCTCACTGTCAACGGTGTCAATTTTCTGCAAACTTAACATGTGTAAATATTTGTATGAACATAACAAAATTCAACAACTGAGACATAAACTGAACAAGTTCCACAGACATGTGACAAACATAAATGGAATAATGTGTCCCTGAGCAAAGGGGGGGTCAAAATCAAAAGTAACAGTCAGTGTGTGGTGTGGCCACCAGCTGCATTAAGTACTGCAGTGCATCTCCTCCTAATGGACTGCACCAGACTTGCCAGTTCTTGCTGTGAAATGTTACCCCACTCTTCCACCAAGGCACCTGCAAGTTCCCGGACATTTCTGGGGGGAATGACCCTAGCCCTCACCCTCCGATCCAACAGGTCCCAGATGTGCTCAATGGGATTGAGATCCGGGATCTTCGCTGGCCATGGCAGAACACTGACTTGCAGGAAATCACGCACAGAACAAGCAGTATGGCTGGTGACATTGTCATGCTGGAGGGTCATGTCAGGATGAGCCTGCAGGAAGGGTACCACATGAGGGAGGAGGATGTCTTCCCTGTAACGCACAGCGTTGAGATTGCCTGCAATAACAACAAGCTCAGTCCGATGATGCTGTGACACAGCGCCCCAGACCATGACGGACACTCCACCAACAAATCGATCCTGCTCCAGAGTACAGGCCTCGGTGTAACGCTCATTCCTTCGACGATAAACGCGAATCCGACCATCACCCCTGGAGAGACAAATCCGTGACTCATCAGTGAAGAGCACTTTTTGCCTGTCTGGTCCAGCGACGGTGGGTTTGTGCCCATAGGCGACGTTGTTGCCGGTGATGTCTGGTGAGGACCTGTCTTACAACTGGCCTTCAAGCCCTCAGACCAGCCTCTCTCAGCCTATTGCGGACAGTCTGAGCACTGATGGAGGGATTGTGCGTTCCTGGTGTAACTCTGGCAGTTGTTGTTGCCATCCTGTATCTGTCCCGCAGGTGTAATGTTCGGATGTACCGATCCTGTGCAGGTGTTGTTACACGTGGTCTGCCACTGCGAGGACGATTAGCTGTCCGTCCTGTCTCTCTGTAGCGATGTCTTAGGCGTCTCACAGTTCGAACATTGCTATTTTTTGCCCTGGCCACATCTGCAGCCAAATAGCCTACACAACCAATCGATAGCCAAATAGCCTACACAACCAATCGATAGCCAAATAGCCTACACAACCAATCGATAGCCAAATAGCCTACACAACCAATCGATAGCCAAATAGCCTACACAACCAATCGATAGCCAAATAGCCTACACAACCAATCGATAGCCAAATAGCCTACACAACCAATCAATAGCCAAATAGCCTACACAACCAATCGATAGCCAAATAGCCTACACAACCAATCAATAGCCAAATAGCCTACACAACCAATCGATAGCCAAATAGCCTACACAACCAATCGATAGCCAAATAGCCTACACAACCAATTGATAGCCAAATAGCCTACACAACCAATCGATAGCCAAATAGCCTACACAACCAATCGATAGCCAAATAGCCTACACAACCAATCGATAGCCAAATAGCCTACACAACCAATCGATAGCCAAATAGCCTACACAACCAATCGATAGCCAAATAGCCTACACAACCAATCGATAGCCAAATAGCCTACACAACCAATCGATAGCCAAATAATGCTTTTCGCAACAGGCAGAAAAAGTTCACATCAATCAATGGCAAAATGGACAATGTCGAAGTTTCATTCAATAAGACAAAAGCTGCAAAAGGAGAATGTAAAAAAGGGCGGCCCAGAAAAGTAATGTTTGGTAAAGATTTGTTGAAGTGGTGAAAGAGGATGATAGCAGTACCGGACTTTGTTATACAAATGATTAGTCACAAGACAGACTTCAGGACTATGGCACGTCAAGGGAACTGTAGCCTGCTGCTTAGAGTTCATGTGTTGTTGAGATGGGTTCAATGGAAACTGAAATCTGGACGACAAACCAGAATAACCTACTGTTTTTTGGCAAACGCCAAAGTCCTCTGATAATACTAGTCCCGTGTGAATCCCTTTGTTTTGAGAAATATCTGCGTTTTACCGGTGTTGCTCGTCGTTTCAGCAATATAACAATAACTGATTCGATAAATGGAACGAAGTGCTGTGCATAGCCTATATATGTACTTCCAGAGGGAATGCTTTTGTTTATATGTTTTGTGCAAATTAATTGAACATCCCCAAATGCATCTTTAAAAAATATTACACCTATTTAATGCAACCCTTGCTGTTAATAGATCACACAAACAAACAAAAAACTGCGAGAACTGAGCTAAACGTTTGGAACAAATTCTCTTTCTCACCCATAGCCTAAAAACACATATCTATTTCAAGTTAACTGTTTAGCTCACATCTGAATGCTGGGGGGAATTTAGGAATCTTCTAAAATATCCTATTGACACACTTCCTCAATTCAAATATTATGGCGACACTTTACCAAAGATGGTTTGGTTCAGAAACCTGGGAACCACTGGAGTAATCAGTGTAGCCTGTTATTGCCTGGACTTGTTGAAATATCTTCACACCTAGAAAAAAAACCTCCGGGCTTTCATCATAACTGACTCATAGATATATATATATATATATATATATATATGCGAATATGGCTCTAGCATTAATAATAACTCAGAATTAAGCATTTTCTTACAGTAAAATGATACACCAAACGTAGGAACAATTTGGATTTGGGAACAGGAGTGGAGAAATATGATTTATTTCGTTCTGCATCTTGAGGGAATTCAATGCTCAGTTAGATACGATCTGTAGAGGTGTTGTCTTCGTCATGAAATCATCATAAAAGCTGATAGTATTTCAACCACATAAAATATGCATCGAAGCAGAACTGAAATCTGATCAGAAACACCCTGGGTCGTCTTCACAGCTTTATTGTCCCTTACAACCGGTCAATCTGATGTCATTTGGACAGAAAATCTTTCCCGTTTGTTGTTGCTTCATTGTATTTTCTCCACGGTTCCTAAACGTCTTTGCTCCGGGAAGGATGACACAGAAAACTTTACAGATGCCAGCGGCAGGGTAGCCAAGTGGTTAGAGCGTTGGTGTAGTAACCGGAAGGTTGCAAGTTCAAACCCCCGAGCTGACAAGGTACAAATCTGTCGTTCTGCCCCTGATCAGGCAGTTAACCCACTGTTCCTAGGCCGTCATTGAAAATAAGAATTTGTTCTTAACTGACTTGCCTAGAAGGTTAAAAAAAAAGGTTAAAAAAAATTGATGCATTCATTCTATTGATCGATTACATTATTTTTGTTGAGAAAGGGTTTATTTAGTCGTCTAGGGCAACATATCATTTTTACATTGACATGTTAGTCATTTATCAGATGCTCTAATCAAGAGCGATTTACAGTAGTATGCACATACATTTTAACATAATGACATTTTGTATAATCAAAAAAGATAAACTGCATGTATCTAAATATAGACAAGCTCACTCACAAATAGCCTACCAAAATGTTGGAAATTATAAGCAGAAACATACAGTTGAAGTCGGAAGTTTACATTCACTTAGGTTGGAGTCATTAAAACTCGTTTTTCAACCACTCCACAAATTTCTTGTTAACAAACTATAGTTTTGGCAAGTTGGTTATGACATCTACTTTGTGCATGACACAAGTAATTTTTCCAACAATTGTTTACAGACAGATTATTTCACTTATAATTCACTGTATCACAATTCCAGTGGGTCAGAAGTTTACATTCACTAAGTTGACTGTGCCTTTAAACAGCTTGGAAAAATCCAGAAAAAGATGTCATGGCTTTAGAAGCTTCTGATAGGCTAATTGACATCATTTGAGTCAATCAGAGGTGTACCTGTGGATGTATTTCAAGGCCTACCTT
>NC_092173.1:36064353-36109353 GCF_045791955.1 Oncorhynchus clarkii lewisi | reverse complement strand
TTGTTTAGTCGACGGGGGCGATTGTTTGGTCGACAGGGGCGATTGTTTAGTCGACAGGGGCGATTGTTTAGTCGACGGGGGCGATTGTTTAGTCGACAGGGGCGATTGTTTGGTCGACAGGGGCGATTGTTTGGTCGACAGGGGCGATTGTTTGGTCGACAGGGGCGATTGTTTGGTCGACAGGGGCGATTGTTTGGTCGACAGGGGCGATTGTTTGGTCGACAGGGGCGATTGTTTGGTCGACAGGGGCGATTGTTTGGTCGATAGGCTGTTGGTCGACTGATATTTCTTTAGTCAAGCAGTTGCAATTTTTATTAATGGTGCACAAGACAGTCTGATTCGCTCTTGTCTCAGTGGACTAATCAAATCAAATCAATGGACTAATCCATTGTGGAGGTCTGTCTCAGTGGACTAATCCATTGTGGAGGTCTGTCTCAGTGGACTAATCCATTGTGGAGGCCTGTCTCAGTGGATTAATCCATTGTAGAGGCCTGTCTCAGTGGACTAATCCATTGTGGAGGCCTGTCTCAGTGGACTAATCCATTGTGGAGGTCTGTCTCAGTGGACTAATCCATTGTGGAGGCCTGTCTCAGTGGACTAATCCATTGTGGAGGCCTGTCTCAGTGGACTAATCCATTGTGGAGGCCTGTCTCAGTGGACTAATCCATTGTGGAGGTCTGTCTCAGTGGACTAATCCATTGTGGAGGCCTGTCTCAGTGGACTAATCCATTGTGGAGGTCTGTCTCAGTGGACTAATCCATTGTGGAGGCCTGTCTCAGTGGACTTATCCATTGTGGAGGCCTGTCTCAGTGGACTAATCCATTGTGGAGGCCTGTCTCAGTGGACTAATCCATTGTGGAGGCCTGTCTCAGTGGACTAATCCATTGTGGAGGCCTGTCTCAGTGGACTAATCCATTGTGGAGGCCTGTCTCAGTGGACTAATCCATTGTGGAGGCCTGTCTCAGTGGACTAATCCATTGTGGAGGCCTGTCTCAGTGGACTAATCCATTGTGGAGGTCTGTCTCAGTGGACTAATCCATTGTGGAGGCCTGTCTCAGTGGACTAATCCATTGCGGAGGCCTGTCTCAGTGGACTAATCCATTGAGGAGTGAAAGCCATTTACAACACAACACATTCCATTTGTAAAGGAATGCATCACAATCTAATACCAATTCCATTGTGTTGGGAGAGCATGTAATGGAACATGAGCAGTGAAAGGAAGGACTCGTGAACAACGTGACATGGAATACAAGAATAGACTTTTCCTCCACGATCTCAAACCACACGTTTAAATGGTAACGCACACACAAGCTACCACACACACAAGCTACCACACCCACAAGCTACCACACACACACATGCTACCACACACACACAAGCTACCACAGACACAAGCTTCCACACACACAAGCTACCACACACACAAGCTACCACACCCACAAGCTACCACACCCACAATCTACCACACACACACAAGCTACCACACACACATGCTACCACACACACAAGCTACCACACACACACAAGCTAACACACACACAAGCTACCACAGACACAAGCTACCACAGACACAAGCTACCACACACACACGTATGCTAAGACGTCAGCAGTCTTATTCTCATTCTAAATGTGATCCTCACTCCCTCCCCTCCTCTTCCCCCCTTTTCACTCTGTCCCTCCCTCCCTTGCTCCCCTCCCCTCCTCCCTCTCCTCCTCCCCCCCTCCTCCTCCCCCTGTCCTTCCATTCCCTCCTCCTCCTCCTTCCCCTCCTCCCCCTGTCCTCCCCCCCTCCTCCTCATCCTCCCTTCCCTTCTCCTCCCCCTGTCCTTCCATTCCCTCCTCCTCCCTCCTCCTCCCCTGTCCTTCCATTTCCTCATCCTCCTCCTCCCTCCCTTCCTCCCCCTGTCCTTCCATCCCCTCCTCCTCCTCCTCCCTCCTCCTCCCCCTGTCCTTCCATCCCCTCCTCCTCCTCCCTCCTCTCTCTGTCCCTCCCTCCCTCCTCCTCCTCCTCCCCCTGTCCTTCCATTCCCTCCTCCTCCCTCCTCCTCCCCTGTCCTTCCATTTCCTCATCCTCCTCCTCCCTCCTCTCCTCCCCCTGTCCTTACATCCCCTCCTCCTCCTCATCGCCGTCCTTCCATCCCCTCCTCCTCCTCCCTCCTCCTCCCCCTGTCCTTCCATCCCCTCCTCCTCCCTCCTCCCCCTGTCCTTCCATCCCCTCCTCCTCCCTCCTCCTCCCTCCTCCTCCCCCTGTCCTTCCATCCCCTCCTCCTCCCTCCTCCCCCTGTCCTTCCATCCCCTCCTCCTCCCCCTGTCCTTCCATCCCCTCCTCCTCCCTCCTCCCCCTGTCCTTCCATCCCCTCCTCCTCCTCCCTCCTCCTCTCTCTGTCCCTCCCTCCCCTAATCACATAACTGACAACTGGACACCTTCTCATACTGAGTATGTGTAAGAACGTGTGATAATGTGCATGCTCTCTATCCTGTGGAGAATACGTGTGTGTGTGTGTGTGTGTGTGATGCGTGTTATGACACTTCAAAAGGCACACTTGAGGCTGGTCTCTCTCCCAGGCAGATGTAGCAAATTAAAAGTGAACATTGCATCATGCAGTACAGAATACAGAAAGGTGATTAGATTGTGTTGGGACAAACACGTAATGGAGCATGAACAGTGCATGGAAGGACTCCGCAATCTCTAACCCCGCACACACACACATTTACACGGTAACACACACACACATGAAAACACACAAAGACGTCAGCAGTCTTATTCTCATTCTAAATGTGATCCTTCCTCCCACCTTCCTCTCTTCCTCCCCCTCTCAGTCTCTCTGTCTCTCTCTCTCTCCTCTTTATTCCCTTCCCTCCCTGTCTCCCTCCCTTTCTGCTTACCCTCCCTTCCTCCCTCTTTCCCTCAGAAGGAACATTGTAATGAGAAACCAATCAGAGATCAGTTCAGGAAAAAGTGGAAAAGGGGAAGAGAAAGGAGAGAACAAACAGAAAAGATAGAAATAATAATCCCCCTTCTGTCTGTCTGTCTCTCTATATATCTGTCTCTCTATATATCTGTCTCTCTATATATCTGTCTGTCTATATATCTGTCTCTCTATATATCTGTCTCTCTATATATCTGTCTCTCTATATATCTGTCTCTCTATATATCTGTCTCTCTATATATCTGTCTGTCTATATATCTGTCTCTCTATATATCTGTCTCTCTATATATCTGTCTCTCTATATATCTGTCTCTCTATATATCTGTCTCTCTATATATCTGTCTCTCTATATATCTGTCTCTCTATATATCTGTCTCTCTATATATCTGTCTCTCTATATATCTGTCTCTCTATATATCTGTCTCTCTATATATCTGTCTCTCTATATATCTGTCTCTCTATATATCTGTCTCTCTATATATCTGTCTGTCTATATATCTGTCTCTCTATATATCTGTCTCTCTATATATCTGTCTCTCTATATATCTGTCTATATATCTGTCTCTCTATATATCTGTCTCTCTATATATCTGTCTCTCTATATATCTGTCTCTCTATATATCTGTCTCTCTATATATCTGTCTCTCTATATATCTGTCTCTCTATATATCTGTCTCTCTATATATCTGTCTCTCTATATATCTGTCTCTCTATCTGTCTGTCTCTCTATATATCTGTCTCTCTATCTGTCTGTCTCTCTACATATCTGTCTCTCTATATATCTGTCTCTCTATATATCTGTCTCTCTATATATCTGTCTCTCTATATATCTGTCTCTCTATATATCTGTCTCTCTATATATCTGTCTCTCTATATATCTGTCTCTCTATATATCTGTCTCTCTATATATCTGTCTCTCTATATATCTGTCTGTCTATATATCTGTCTCTCTATATATCTGTCTCTCTATATATCTGTCTATATATCTGTCTCTCTATATATCTGTCTCTCTATATATCTGTCTCTCTATATATCTGTCTCTCTATATATCTGTCTCTCTATATATCTGTCTCTCTATATATCTGTCTCTCTATATATCTGTCTCTCTATATATCTGTCTCTCTATATATCTGTCTCTCTATATATCTGTCTCTCTATATATCTGTCTCTCTATATATCTGTCTATATATCTGTCTATATATCTGTCTCTCTATATATCTGTCTATATATCTGTCTATATATCTGTCTATATATCTGTCTCTCTATATATCTGTCTCTCTATATATCTGTCTATATATCTGTCTCTCTATATATCTGTCTCTCTATATATCTGTCTGTCTATATATCTGTCTCTCTATATATCTGTCTCTCTATATATCTGTCTCTCTATATATCTGTCTGTCTATATATCTGTCTCTCTATATATCTGTCTCTCTATATATCTGTCTCTCTATATATCTGTCTCTCTATATATCTGTCTCTCTATATATCTGTCTCTCTATATATCTGTCTCTCTATATATCTGTCTCTCTATATATCTGTCTGTCTATATATCTGTCTCTCTATATATCTGTCTCTCTATATATCTGTCTCTCTATATATCTGTCTCTCTATATATCTGTCTCTCTATATATCTGTCTCTCTATATATCTGTCTGTCTATATATCTGTCTCTCTATATATCTGTCTCTCTATATATCTGTCTCTCTATATATCTGTCTCTCTATATATCTGTCTCTCTATATATCTGTCTCTCTATATATCTGTCTCTCTATATATCTGTCTCTCTATATATCTGTCTGTCTATATATCTGTCTCTCTATATATCTGTCTCTCTATATATCTGTCTCTCTATATATCTGTCTCTCTATATATCTGTCTCTCTATATATCTGTCTCTCTATATATCTGTCTCTCTATATATCTGTCTCTCTATATATCTGTCTCTCTATATATCTGTCTCTCTATATATCTGTCTCTCTATATATCTGTCTCTCTATATATCTGTCTCTCTATATATCTGTCTCTCTATATATCTGTCTGTCTATATATCTGTCTCTCTATATATCTGTCTCTCTATATATCTGTCTCTCTATATATCTGTCTCTCTATATATCTGTCTCTCTATATATCTGTCTCTCTATATATCTGTCTCTCTATATATCTGTCTCTCTATATATCTGTCTGTCTATATATCTGTCTCTCTATATATCTGTCTCTCTATATATCTGTCTCTCTATATATCTGTCTCTCTATATATCTGTCTCTCTATATATCTGTCTCTCTATATGTCTGTCTCTCTATATATCTGTCTCTCTATATATCTGTCTCTCTATATATCTGTATCTCTATATATCTGTATCTCTATATATCTGTCTCTCTATATATCTGTCTCTCTATATATCTGTCTCTCTATATATCTGTCTCTCTATATATCTGTCTCTCTATATGTCTGTCTCTCTATATATCTGTCTCTCTATATATCTGTCTCTCTATATATCTCTATATATCTGTCTCTCTATATATCTGTCTCTCTATATATCTGTCTGTCTATATATCTGTCTCTCTATATATCTGTCTCTCTATATATCTGTCTCTCTATATATCTGTCTCTCTATATATCTGTCTCTCTATATATCTGTCTCTCTATATATCTGTCTCTCTATATATCTGTCTCTCTATATATCTGTCTCTCTATATATCTGTCTCTCTATATATCTGTCTCTCTATATATCTGTCTCTCTATATATCTGTCTCTCTATATATCTGTCTCTCTATATATCTGTCTCTCTATATATCTGTCTGTCTCTCTCTATATCTGTCTCTCTATATATCTGTCTCTCTCTGTCTATATATCTGTCTGTCTATATATCTGTCTCTCTATATATCTGTCTCTCTATATATCTGTCTCTCTATATATCTGTCTCTCTATATATCTGTCTCTCTATATATCTGTCTCTCTATATATCTGTCTCTCTATATATCTGTCTCTCTATATATCTGTCTCTCTATATATCTGTCTCTCTATATATCTGTCTCTCTATATATCTGTCTCTCTATATATCTGTCTCTCTATATATCTGTCTCTCTATATATCTGTCTCTCTATATATCTGTCTCTCTATATATCTGTCTCTCTATATATCTGTCTCTCTATATATCTGTCTCTCTATATATCTGTCTCTCTATATATCTGTCTCTCTATATATCTGTCTCTCTATATATCTGTCTCTCTATATATCTGTCTCTCTATATATCTGTCTCTCTATATATCTGTCTCTCTATATATCTGTCTCTCTATATATCTGTCTCTCTATATATCTGTCTCTCTATATATCTGTCTCTCTATATATCTGTCTCTCTATATATCTGTCTCTCTATATATCTGTCTCTCTATATATCTGTCTCTCTATATATCTGTCTCTCTATATATCTGTCTCTCTATATATCTGTCTCTCTATATATCTGTCTCTCTATATATCTGTCTCTCTATATATCTGTCTCTCTATATATCTGTCTCTCTATATATCTGTCTCTCTATATATCTGTCTATATATCTGTCTCTCTATATATCTGTCTCTCTATATATCTGTCTCTCTATATATCTGTCTCTCTATATATCTGTCTCTCTATATATCTGTCTGTCTATATATCTGTCTCTCTATATATCTGTCTCTCTATATATCTGTCTCTCTATATATCTGTCTCTCTATATATCTGTCTCTCTATATATCTGTCTCTCTATATATCTGTCTCTCTATATATCTGTCTCTCTATATATCTGTCTGTCTATATATCTGTCTCTCTATATATCTGTCTCTCTATATATCTGTCTCTCTATATATCTGTCTCTCTATATATCTGTCTCTCTATATATCTGTCTCTCTCTGTCTCTCTATATATCTGTCTCTCTATATATCTGTCTGTCTCTCTATATATCTGTCTCTCTATATATCTGTCTCTCTATATATCTGTCTCTCTATATATCTGTCTCTCTATATATCTGTCTCTCTATATATCTGTCTCTCTATATATCTGTCTGTCTATATATCTGTCTGTCTATATATCTGTCTCTCTATATATCTGTCTCTCTATATATCTGTCTCTCTATATATCTGTCTCTCTATATATCTGTCTCTCTATATATCTGTCTCTCTATATATCTGTCTCTCTATATATCTGTCTCTCTATATATCTGTCTCTCTATATATCTGTCTCTCTATATATCTGTCTCTCTATATATCTGTCTCTCTATATATCTGTCTCTCTATATATCTGTCTCTCTATATATCTGTCTCTCTATATATCTGTCTCTCTATCTGTCTGTCTCTCTATATATCTGTCTCTCTATATATCTGTCTCTCTATATATCTGTCTCTCTATATATCTGTCTCTCTATATATCTGTCTGTCTATATATCTGTCTCTCTATATATCTGTCTCTCTATATATCTGTCTCTCTATATATCTGTCTCTCTATATATCTGTCTGTCTATATATCTGTCTCTCTATATATCTGTCTCTCTATATATCTGTATCTCTATATATCTGTCTCTCTATATATCTGTCTCTCTATATATCTGTCTCTCTATATATCTGTCTGTGTCTCTATATATCTGTCTCTCTATATATCTGTCTCTCTATATGTCTGTCTCTCTATATATCTGTCTGTGTCTCTATATATCTGTCTATATATCTGTCTCTCTATATATCTGTCTATATATCTGTCTCTCTATATATCTGTCTCTCTATATATCTGTCTCTCTATATATCTGTCTCTCTATATGTCTGTCTCTCTATATATCTGTCTATATATCTGTCTCTCTATATATCTGTCTCTCTATATATCTGTCTCTCTATATATCTGTCTCTCTATATATCTGTCTCTCTATATGTCTGTCTCTCTATATATCTGTCTCTCTATATGTCTGTCTCTCTATATGTCTGTCTCTCTATATATCTGTCTCTCTATATATCTGTCTCTCTATATATCTGTCTCTCTATATATCTGTCTCTCTATATATCTGTCTCTCTATATATCTGTCTGTCTATATATCTGTCTCTCTATATATCTGTCTCTCTATATATCTGTCTCTCTATATATCTGTCTCTCTATATGTCTTTCTCTCTATATATCTGTCTCTCTATATATCTGTCTCTCTATATATCTGTCTCTCTATATATCTGTCTCTCTATATATCTGTCTCTCTATATATCTGTCTCTCTATATATCTGTCTGTCTATATATCTGTCTCTCTATATATCTGTCTCTCTATATATCTGTCTCTCTATATATCTGTCTCTCTATATATCTGTCTCTCTATATATCTGTCTCTCTATATATCTGTCTCTCTATATATCTGTCTCTCTATCTGTCTGTCTGTCTCTCTATATATCTGTCTCTCTATCTGTCTGTCTGTCTCTCTATATATCTGTCTCTCTATATATCTGTCTCTCTATATATCTGTCTCTCTATATATCTGTGTCTCTCTCTCTATATATCTGTCTCTCTATATATCTGTCTCTCTATATATCTGTCTCTCTATATATCTGTCTCTCTATATATCTGTCTCTCTATATATCTGTCTCTCTATCTGTCTGTGTCTCTCTCTCTATATATCTGTCTCTCTATATATCTGTCTCTCTATATATCTGTCTCTCTATATATCTGTCTCTCTATCTGTCTGTGTCTCTCTCTCTATATATCTGTCTCTCTATATATCTGTCTCTCTATATATCTGTCTCTCTATATATCTGTCTCTCTATCTGTCTGTCTGTCTCTCTATATATCTGTCTCTCTATCTGTCTGTCTGTCTCTCTATCTATGTGTCTCTGTCTGTGTCTCTCTCTCTCTATCTGTCTGTCTGTCTCTATCTATTTGTCTGTCTGTCTGTCTGTCTGTCTCTGTAGGTCTCTCTGTTAGATAGGCGTCATATGCCTGTTGTTCTATTTTAATCTGACTGTTCTGTTCAGAATAACACCCCTCCACCCCCACCATGTCACCATTCTCCCTCTCTCTCTCGCTCCACTTCCCGTCTCTCTCTCTCTCCACTTCCCGTCTCTCTCCACTTCCCATCTCTCTCCCTCTCTCTCTCCACTTCCCATCTCTCCCTCTCTCTCTCTCCACTTCCCGTCTCTCTCTCTCCACTTCCCATCTCTCTCCACTTCCCATCTCTCTCCCTCTCTCTCTCCACTTCCCATCTCTCCCTCTCTCTCTCTCCACTTCCCATCTCTCCCTCTCTCTCTCTCCACTTCCCGTCTCTCTCTCTCTCCACTTCCCATCTCCCTCTCTCTCTCTCTCTCTCTCTACTTCCCATCTCCATCTCTCTCTCTCTCTCTCTCTCTCTCTCTCTCTCCACTTCTAATCTCTCTCTCTCTCTCTCTCTCTCTCTCTCTCTCCACTTCTAATCTCTCTCTCTCTCTCTCTGTTGTTTTGTTTTCTCTCTCTCTTACACAAACACTCCCTCCACAGTCTCATGTCAGAATTAAATGTTCACTCATGTTTATTAAACATCAAACATGTATGTGTGTGTGTATGTATGTGTGTGTGTGTGTGTGTCTGTGTGTGTAGTCCTGTGAGGCATGTTTTGACACTTCAAAAGGCACACCTACGGCTGGTTTCTCTCTCATGTAGATGAGAGAATTAAAAAGGGAACATTACATCCACTCTTAACAGATTACTCCACAAGCCTCCACGCACGCACACACGCACGCTCACACACACACACACACACCAGCCACATCACACCAGATTGACTTCAGTATTCATGATTTGTCCAGGTCCCCAGGATGTCGGAAGAGGCCTTCAATACCATCCGCTAGGACAAACGTGAGCGCCTATTATCATCTAGTAGGCAGTCGGCTTGCTAGGGCGTTGTGGAGGGGGATAGAGGAAGGGATTAAACCGTGCGCTCCGCTGATCACAGTTCTATCGTAGTGCAAGGAACTCTTTCTATTTTTTCTGTTTAAACCGTATACCCAAACCTTAACCCTAACCCAAACCTTAACCCAAACCTTAACCCAAACCCAAACCTTAACCCAAACCCTAACCTTAACCCAAACCTTAACCCAAACCCTAACCTTAACCTTAACCCTAACCTTAACCTTAACTCTAACCTTAACCTTAACTCTAACCTTAACCTTAACCCTAACCTTAACCTTAACTCTAACCTTAACCTTAACTCTAACCTTAACCTTAACTCTAACCTTAACCTTAACTCTAACCTTAACCTTAACTCTAACCTTAACCTTAACCCAAACCTTAACCCTAACCCAAACCTTAACCCAAACCCAAACCTTAACCCAAACCCTAACCTTAACCCAAACCTTAACCCTAACCCTAACCTTAACCTTAACCCTAACCTTAACCTTAACTCTAACCTTAACCTTAACTCTAACCTTAACCTTAACTCTAACCTTAACTCTAACCTTAACCTTAACTCTCACCTTAACCTTAACTCTAACCTTAACCTTAACCTTAACCTTAACTCTAACCTTAACCTTAACTCTAACCTTAACCCAAACCCTAACCCAAACCCAAACCCTAACCCTAACCTTAACCTTAACCCTAACCCTAACCCTAACCAGTTGGAATTAATGACAGAAAAATTTACGTTTATCATGAACGTTGAATAATGAAGTCAGACCGTGATACCTTGTTGCACACACATACGGTGCGGCAGTATGTCATGGTCCGTATTGCTTGGCAGTAAGAGTTGGTAAAAGGCGGTAAAATGTGTGTGTGTGTGCGCATTTGTGTGCGCTCAGGCATGAGGTCAGGAGAGTCTGTTGTGTCTGTTGATGGTCACGGTTCTGGAAGAGATGATAATGAGACTATAGAGAGAGACTGGAGAAGAACTGGGCCGACGCAACACTAATGCTGCTGAGCTCTTTCTCTCTCTCTGTGTATGTCTCTCTCTCTCTCACACACACACACACACACGAAAACCTAAAAGACAGGTCTTTCTCTCTTGCATAATTCAACATACGAGCTACAACAGTAAACGACAGGTACATAGGTATTATCTATTTAAATCGGTAGCTAGGTTGGCGACAGATACAAGCGTTGCATGAAAAACAATATGCACCTTTTCCCACAAGGCTGTGCGTGATGACGTAGTGATGATGTAGTGCACATTAAAATGACTTCTGCGGTTTAAATTCCCGTGTACCGAATAAAAAAAATACAAGTTGAATGCATTTCCATCGCATTTTCAACCCTACCGATGGTTGTCATAATGTAGCCAACAGCTGGTAGATACAGTGTGGGCAGGCTACCTACATGATGAGATTTATTTTTTAACATTTTATTTTTAATAATATGTTTATTATTTTACAATAAAAAATCTAATAAAAAAGACAGCAATACTAACAATGACATTCATTGTACTGTTGAATGGGATGGCCAATTTAGAGGACAAAACAAAACTTAACTCACACATAGTAACGGTTTTCTTTAGGTGAAGGAGAGTCAGACCAAAATGCGGCGTGGCTATTGCGATCCATGTTTAATGAAACAAAGTAAACACGAATCAAATACAAAACAATAAACGTAACACGAAAACCGAAACAGCCTAATACTGGTGCAAAGTAACACAGAGACAGGAACAAGGACAATCACCCACAAACACACAGTGAAACCCAGGCTACCTAAATATGGTTCCCAATCAGAGACAATGACTAACACCTGCCTCTGATTGAGAACCATATCAGGCCAGACATAGAAATAGACAAACAAGACATCCAACATAGAATGCCCACCCAGCTCATGTCCTGACCAACACTAAAACAAGGAAAACACACACAAATGATGGTCAGAACGTGACACACATACACAAAATAAAACAAAACCCTATTAGGTGGTACATGTATAAGAAGACAGTATAAAGTCATTACAAGCAGTGTAGTTAAGCCAAAAATAAATATTGAGTGGAGTACAGCACAGAGTAGCAGCAGATCGTCAACCTAGTTATGAAGCAGGACTAGACCATTTATCCAGTATCGGCTGACATATTTTGTAAAACATTGGACTTCTATTGGAGGTATTGTATCGAATCTTTTCCATATGTATTACATTCCCTAAATCCCGTAACCACATTTCAAAGGTAGGTACAGGCTCCAGTTTCCAAAATTGCAATATGAGCCTTTTGGCTAATAGAGTCGTGGTTATTCCCATCAACTGTACCAAACAGAGCGGTCAATGGGTCTGGGGCTAGAACTCTATCAAAGGCTCTAGATAAGTAATCAAAAATGAGAGCCCAGTAAACATGTAACTTAGGACATGTCCAGAATAAGTGGGTCAACGTCCCCTCATCCTGCTTGCACCTCTCACACAGTGGTGAGGTGTCTGGGAATATTTGATGCAGTCTTACTTTTGAGTAATGTAACCCCGTCTATCACCTTAAACTGTGAGATTCTTATGGATAAGAGTGAGATCATTTTTATTTGTCAAAAGGCAGCCAAGCATCGATGAACATGTCACCAGAATAAGACCTTGGATATTTATTGGAAAGGAGCATCAAGCTCATCACTGTGCACTTTCACCTCCCTGTGAAGTTCATCATCCTTTATTTGATCTGTATCCTAATGAACTGTCTGCTTTCCCAAGTCGTAGTGGGAGGACCACACAACATGGCATCGGGTGACCTCAAGTTTTCTTCCATATGATGGTTATTATATCAATATTTGCGCATTTGTAATTTTTACAAGGATCACCATTAGCTAACGCAGTAACGCTAGCTGATCTTCCTGGGGTCCAACACCAATTAACAAGACATTTCTAAACAACCACAATCAAGATTTCACAAACATTCAACAAGTAGAAAATACAGACAAATAAAATACCTGACAGAAAACACATTTAACATTTAGTTAGATACATTCTACTTCCTGTCCAGTTATATGGTCTATCTCATTAGATGTTCTTTCTATTTCCTGTCCAGTCATATGGTCTATCACATTAGATGTTCTTTCTATTTCCTGTCCAGTCATATGGTCTATCACATTAGATGTTCTTTCTATTTCCTGTCCAGTCATATGGTCTATCACATTAGATGTTCTTTCTATTTCCTGTCCAGTTATATGGTCTATCACATTATATGTTCTTTCTATTTCCTGTCCAGTTATATGGTCTATCACATTAGATGTTCTTTCTATTTCCTGTCCAGTCATATGGTCTATCACATTAGATGTTCTTTCTACTTCCTGTCCAGTCACATGGTCTATCACATTAGATGTGCTTTCTATTTCCTGTCCAGTCATATGGTCTATCTCATTAGATGTTCTGTCTATTTCCTGTCCAGTCATATGGTCTACCACATTAGATGTTCTTTCTATTTCCTGTCCAGTCATATGGTCTATCACATTATATATTCTTTCTATTTCCTGTCCAGTCATAAGGTCTATCACATTAGATGTTCTTTCTACTTCCTGTCCAGTTATATGGTCTATCACATTAGATGTTCTTTCTATTTCCTGTCCAGTTATATGGTCTATCACATGAGATCTTCTTTCTATTTCCTGTCCAGTTATATGGTCTATCACATGAGATCTTCTTTCTATTTCCTGTCCAGTTATATGGTCTATCACATTAGATGTTCTTTCTATTTCCTGTTCAGTCATATGGTCTATCACATGAGATGTTCTTTCTATTTCCTGTTCAGTCATAAGGTCTATCACATTAGATGTTCTTTCTATTTTCTGTCCAGTCACATGGTCTATCACATTAGATGTTCTGTCTATTTCCTGTCCAGTCACATGGTCTATCACATTAGATGTTCTGTCTATTTCCTGTCCAGTCATATGGTCTATCGCATTAGATGTTCTGTCTATTTCCTGTTCAGTCATATGGTCTATCACATTAGATGTTCTGTCTATTTCCTGTTCAGTCATATGGTCTATCACATTAGATGTTCTGTCTATTTCCTGTTCAGTCATATGGTCTATCACATTAGATGTTCTGTCTATTTCCTGTTCAGTCATATGGTCTATCGCATTAGATGTTCTTTATTTTGTTATTGAAAGTAGTATGTACTGGGCTGAAAAATACAGTTTATTTTTATTTTTAAATATAACATTCCTAAAGAAAATCAGAAGACTGGATCGTAGTTTGTTTTCAACATGAAGCCATGAGAGAGCAATGAAGAGCTAATCTGGCAGCCCTGTTTAGAGCAATGAAGAGCTAATCTGTCACCATATAACCAGACAGTACTCTAAGTGTGATAAGATCAGGGACAGTACTCTAAGTGTGATAGGACCAGGGATTGACCATATAACCAGACAGTACTCTAAGTGTGATAGGACCAGGGATTGACCATATAACTGGACAGTACTCTAAGTGTGATAGGACCAGGGATTGACCACATAACTGGACAGTACTCTAAGTGTGACGGGACCAGGGATTGACCATATAACCAGACAGTACTCTAAGTGTGATAGGACCAGGGATTGACCATATAACTGGACAGTACTCTAAGTGTGACGGGACCAGGGATAAATAATCCTTGATTTGTACAGATACAATGTTTTCCAATAATTTACTTAACACAGGCAGCAAGTTTATAGGACAACTATTAGGACCAGTGAATGAAGATTTTTTTATCCTTAGATAGTCGAAAAACTTTTGACTCTTTCCAGACTTCTGGGCCCACCCCATACATAAAGCACTTATTACAAATATGAGAGATTGGTGTAGATATTTGGTTAGCTGTAACAGTAAGCAATTTGGCGTCAAGATTATCTGTACCAGGTGACTTGTCATCCGAAAGAGACAACAACATCCTTTCTACCTCTTCCCTTTCTACTTGATGAAATTCAAACATGCATTGCCTCTCCTTCATGATACAATCTTTTATAAGGGTATATGACATGGAGCCATCAGTTGGATTCATAGCATTCCTCAACTTGTCCACTTTGCCTGTAAAATATTCAGTAAAGTAGTTTGCGATGTCAAGTGGTTTTGTAATAAATACAAGCCTCCGATTCAACAAAAGAGACATGTTTGAATTCCTACCCATAATAGTGTTCAACGTTCTCCACACTTTCCACCGCCATAAAGGCGTTCCCACTGTCATTTCTCACATAATTAACTTTACAGACACAAAAACATCCCACCATGTCGGACAAACACATTGTCTGTCGACAATTACAAAAATGCACCAGCATATCCTGTCAGCCCCGGACGTGACATTTTCATCTGCATGACATGCTTGGATGCAAACCTGGTCACTGTAATGAAATGTAGCTTAAACAATGATTGGACAGTCTTTAGGGACTACCAAGTGACTTGTGACTTCAGTATAAAGGACTAGGACTCCAACACTAGAGACCTGTGACTTCAGTATAAAGGACTTGGACTCCAACACTAGAGACTTGAGACTTCAGTATAAAGGACTTGGACTAGGACTCCAACACTAGAGACTTCAGTATAAAGGACTTGGACTCCAACACTGGAGAATTCAGTATAAAGGACTTGGACTAGGACTCCAACATTAGAGACTTGTGACTTCAGTATAAAGGACTTGGACTAGGACTCCAACACTAGAGACATGAGACTTCAGTATAAAGGACTTGGACTCCAACACTAGAGACTTGAGACTTCAGTATAAAGGACTATGACTCTAACACTAGAGACTTGAGACTTCAGTATAAAGGACTAGGACTCCAACACTAGAGACTTGAGACATCAGTATAAAGGACTTGGACTCCAACACTAGAGACTTGTGACTTCAGTATAAAGGACTAGGACTCCAACACTAGAGACTTGTGACTTCAGTATAAAGGACTAGGACTCCAACACTAGAGACTTGAGACTTCAGTATAAAGGACTTGGACTCCAACACTAGAGACTTCAGTATAAAGGACTTGGACTCCAACACTAGATACTTGTGACTTCAGTATAAAGGACTAGGACTCCAACACTAGAGACTTGTGACTTCAGTATAAAGGACTAGGACTCCAACACTAGAGACTTCAGTATAAAGGACTTGGACTCCAACGCTAGAGACTTGTGACTTCAGTATAAAGGACTAGGACTCCAACACTAGAGACTTGTGACTTCAGTATAAAGGACTTGGACTCCAACACTAGAGACTTCAGTATAAAGGACTTGGACTCCAACACTAGAGACTTGTGACTTCAGTATAAAGGACTAGGACTCCAACACTAGAGACTTGTGACTTCAGTATAAATGACTTGGACTTGGACTCCAACACTAGAGACTTGAGACTTCAGTATAGAGGACTAAGACTCCAACACTAGAGACTTGAGACTTCAGTATAAAGGACTAGGACTCCAACACTAGAGACCTGTGACTTCAGTATAAAGGACTTGGACTCCAACACTAGAGACTTGAGACTTCAGTATAGAGGACTAGGACTCCAACACTAGAGACTTGAGACTCCAGTATAAAGGACTTGGACTCCAACACTAGAGACTTGAGACTTCAGTATAGAGGACTAGGACTCCAACACTAGAGACTTGAGACTCCAGTATAAAGGACTTGGACTCCAACACTAGAGACTTGAGACTCCAGTATAAAGGACTTGGACTCCAACACTAGAGACTTGTGACTTCAGTATAAAGGACTTGGACTCCAACACTAGAGACTTCAGTATAAAGGACTTGGACTCCAACACTAGAGACTTCAGTATAAAGGACTTGGACTCCAACACTAGAGACTTGAGACTCCAGTATAAAGGACTTGGACTCCAACACTAGAGACTTGAGACTCCAGTATAAAGGACTTGGACTCCAACACTAGAGACTTCAGTATAAAGGACTTGGACTCCAACACTAGAGACTTCAGTATAAAGGACTTGGACTCCAACACTAGAGACTTGAGACTCCAGTATAAAGGACTTGGACTCCAACACTAGAGACTTGAGACTCCAGTATAAAGGACTTGGACTCCAACACTAGAGACTTGAGACTTCAGTATAAAGGACTTGGACTCCAACACTAGAGACTTGAGACTCCAGTATAAAGGACTTGGACTCCAACACTAGAGACTTCAGTATAGAGGACTAGGACTCCAACACTAGAGACCTGTGACTTCAGTATAAAGGACTTGGACTCCAACACTAGAGACTTGAGACTTCAGTATAGAGGACTAGGACTCCAACACTAGAGACTTGAGACTCCAGTATAAAGGACTTGGACTCCAACACTAGAGACTTGAGACTCCAGTATAAAGGACTTGGACTCCAACACTAGAGACTTGAGACTCCAGTATAAAGGACTTGGACTCCAACACTAGAGACTTGGGACTCCAGTATAAAGGACTTGGACTCCAACACTAGAGACTTCAGTATAAAGGACTTGGACTCCAACACTAGAGACTTCAGTATAAAGGACTTGGACTCCAACACTAGAGACTTCAGTATAAAGGACTTGGACTCCAACACTAGAGACTTCAGTATAAAGGACTTGGACTCCAACACTAGAGACTTGAGACTCCAGTATAAAGGACTTGGACTCCAACACTAGAGACTTGGGACTCAACTTGGACTAAAGGTTTAGTGACTTGACTACCCTCTGTAGTAGAAGGTTGTTGTCGTGGTGATGAAGAGGACATTATCAACACTTCACCCGTGCAACCTATCACCCTGTCACTCACTCAACCTATCACCCTTTCACTCACTCAACCAATCACCCTGTCACTCACTCAACCTATCACCCTGTCACTCACTCAACCTATCACCCTGTCACTCACTCAACCTGTCACCCTGTCACTCACTCAACCTATCACCCTGTCACTCACTCAACCTATCACCCTGTCACTCACTCAACCTATCACCCTGTCACTCACTCAACCTATCACCCTGTCACTCACTCAACCTATCACCCTGTCACTCACTCAACCTATCACCCTGTCACTCACTCAACCTATCACCCTGTCACTCAACCTATCACCCTGTCACTCACTCAACCTATCACCCTGTCACTCACTCAACCTATCACCCTGTCACACACTCAACCTATCACCCTGTCATTCACTCAGCCTGTCACCCTGTCACTCACTCAACCTATCACCCTGTCATTCACTCAGCCTGTCACCCTGTAAACCTCTCCCATTTCTCCCCGGCCCAAAGTGCACACACACACACATACAAACGCACACAAAGACACACAAAAAAAGACGCACACATACACACCATAACAGACCCTGAGGGCAACTAATGCTTGACGCCACGGCAAAAGGCCTGAAAGCACACAAATGACTGGGTGAATCAGTGTGCCTTGCAATTCAATTATAATTATTAACCAAAACCTTAACCACTCAGAATGAATGCCTAATCTGCTCAGCACCTGCGTGTGTGAGTGTGAAGAGTGATCTTCCTCATCTTAAGCCCAGTGTGTCTCTCCTCTCAGGGTCAGCTGGGGAACGCCAGGCTCGTTAAAGCTGAATGAGGTTCTCTCATCAAGGGTTTGATTGACTCCTGCCTTCTCACACAGGATAATCTACACACAAACACACACATGCACACACACACACAAACATACACCCACATGCACTCACACAATGGATGAAAGGAGAGCGAGAGAGAGAGAGAGAGAGAGCGAGAGAGAGAGAGAAAGAGAGAGTGAGAGAGAGAGAGAGGGTGAGAGTGAGCGAGAGAGAGAGAAAGCGAGTGGAGGAGGTGTGACTAATCCTCTCTTCCTCAGTTAGGGAAGTCGGGAGAAGATGAGGGAGGAGTGTAAAATCATCCTGACAGAGGGGATTAAGACATGGAGACAGAGGGGGATGAGGGTGATGCATCTAGAGGAAGGAGGGGGAGAAACAGAGGGGGGTGAGGGTGATGCATCTAGAGGAAGGAGGGGGAGAGACAGAGGGAGGTGAAGGTGAAGCATCTAGAGGAAGGAGGGGGAGGGGGAGAGGAGGGATGGGGGTGGGGCGCTACTTAAGCAAATGGAATACAATTCAATTTAAGGGCTTTATTGGCATGGGAGACATATGAATACATCTGACTACAGCTCATTTCACCTCTCCAGACTGAACCAGCAGCTACACTACAGTTAAACTACAGTTACACTACAGTTAAACTACAGTTAAACTACAGCTACACTACAGCTACACTACAGTTAAACTACAGCTACACTACAGGTACACTACAGCTACACTACAGGTACACTACAGTTAAACTACAGTTACACTACAGCTACACTACAGCTACACTACAGGTACACTACAGCTACACTACAGTTAAACTACAGCTACACTACAAGTACACTACAGGTACACTACAGTTAAACTACAGCTACACTACAGCTACACTACAGTTAAACTACAGCTACACTACAGTTAAACTACAGCTACACTACAGTTACACTACAGCTACACTACAGGTACACTACAGCTACACTACAGGTACACTACAGTTAAACTACAGCTACACTACAGGTACACTACAGGTACACTACAGCTACACTACAGTTAAACTACAGCTACACTACAGCACAGCACTACAGCTACAGCACAGCTACACTACAGCTACAGCACAGCACTACAGCTACAGCACAGCACTACAGCTACAGCATAGCTACACTACAGGTACACTACAGCTACACTACAGTTAAACTACAGCTACACTACAGTTAAACTACAGCTACACTACAGTTAAACTACAGCTACACTACAGCTACAATACAGTTACACTACAGCTACACTACAGGTACACTACAGCTACACTACAGGTACACTACAGTTAAACTACAGCTACACTACAGCTACACTACAGTTAAACTACAGCTACACTACAGCTACACTACAGGTACAGCACAGCACTACAGCTACAGCACAGCTACACTACAGCTACAGCACAGCACTACAGCTACAGCACAGCTACACTACAGCTACACTACAGTTAAACTACAGCTACACTACAGCTACACTACAGGTACACTACAGCTACACTACAGGTACACTACAGCTACACTACAGTTAAACTACAGCTACACTACAGGTACACTACAGCTACACTACAGGTACACTACAGCTACACTACAGCTACACTACAGCTACACTACAGGTACACTACAGCTACACTACAGTTAAACTACAGCTACACTACAGTTAAACTACAGCTACACTACAGTTACACTACAGCTACACTACAGGTACACTACAGTTAAACTACAGCTACACTACAGGTACACTACAGCTACACTACAGTTAAACTACAGCTACACTACAGTTAAACTACAGCTACACTACAGTTAAACTACAGCTACACTACAGTTAAACTACAACTACACTACAGTTAAACTACAGCTACACTACAGTTAAACTACAGCTACACTACAGTTAAACTACAGCTACACTACAGGTACACTACAGCTACACTACAGTTAAACTACAGCTACACTACAGGTACACTACAGCTACACTACAGTTAAACTACAGCTACACTACAGTTAAACTACAGCTACACTACAGTTAAACTACAGCTAAACTACAGCTACACTACAGCTACACTACAGGTACACTACAGCTACACTACAGGTACACTACAGCTACACTACAGTCAAACTACAGCTACACTACAGTTAAACTACAGCTACACTACAGGTACACTACAGCTACACTACAGGTACACTACAGCTACACTACAGTTAAACTACAGCTACACTACAGTTAAACTACAGCTACACTACAGTTAAACTACAGCTACACTACAGGTACACTACAGCTACACTACAGTTAAACTACAACTAAACTACAGTTAAACTACAGCTACACTACAGCTACACTACAGCTACACTACAGTTAAACTACAGCTACAGCACAGCTACACTACAGCTACACTACAGTTAAACTACAGCTACAGCACAGTTACACTACAGCTACACTACAGCTACACTACAGCTACAGTACAGCTACAGTACAGCTACACTACAGTACAGCTACACTACAGCTACAGTACAGCTACACTACAGCTACAGTACAGCTACACTAGAGCTACAGTACAGCTACAATACAGCTACACTACAGCTACAATACAGCTACAGCACAGCAATACAGCTACATAACTACACTACACTACAGCACAGCACTAAACTACAGCTACAGAACTACACTACACTACAGCTACACTACAGCTACAGTGCTACACTACAGAACAACACTACACTACAGCTACACTACAGTAGTACACTACAGCTACAGTACAGTACTACACTACACTACAGCTACAGTGCTACACTACAGCACAACACTACAGCTACACTATAGTACTACACTACAGCTACAGTACTACACTACACTACAGCTACAGTTCTACACTACCCTACAGCTACACTACAGCACAACACTACAGCTACACTATAGTACTACACTACAGCTACAGTACTACACTACACTACAGCTACAGTTCTACACTACCCTACAGCTACACTACAGTATTACACTACACTACAGCACTACACCACAGCTACAGTACATGTATGTCCACTGTCAAACCTCCCTCTGTCTCTAGGAGCTTCTCCACCTCACTGGACTGACCTTAACCCTAGAAACCACTGGACTGACCTTAACCCTAGAAACCACTGGACTGACCTTAACCCTAGAAACCACTGGACTGACCTTAACCCTAGAAACCACTGGACTGACCTTAACCCTAGAAACCACTGGACTGACCTTAACCCTAGAAACCTAGATCAGAGTGCACAGACAGAGCTTCACATCTCCACACCCACATCCTACACTCTTCACATACACATGTTATATACTGCCCATCTTCCCTCATCACTACGGAAACAGAGCTGTTGCCAGGATACAGATAGAGTGCATCTGTTTCCTGTCTGATCAGTGGGAGGAAGAGAAGGATAGAAACTTTTTCTATTTTCACCCTTTTTGTCTCTGTCAGTGTGAACTTCCATGAACAGTGGTAGTGTGGTAGTGTGATTTCATTTCTATATTGCTAAAGAAGGTTGTTCGTGTCAAAAGTTGGACCGTCGGACCGCTATTCATCTATCTGTGAGCTGTTTACCATCAGGTTTCCCAAACAAGAAAATAAATAAACTATTAATTATATTTTGGATCAGACAAAGATGGCTGTGTACTGCTTAAAGCATAGACAGCACAGCATCGATCTGGGATGGTCTGGGACAAGATGTTTTGTTGGTTTTCAGAATAATTATGGAGGCCAGAATGAAACTTGACTTCCACTACTAAATGTCAATGAAATAACTTTGAGAAGGTTAAGGTTATAGCGTCTCTCTGCCACAGTTAAACGTCCACCTTACCGTCTCTCTGCCACAGTTGAACGTCAACAGTACCGTCTCTCTGCCACAGTTGAACGTCAACAGTAGCGTCTCTCTGCCACAGTTGAA
This sequence comes from Oncorhynchus clarkii lewisi, assembly GCF_045791955.1. Lineage (NCBI taxonomy): Eukaryota > Metazoa > Chordata > Actinopteri > Salmoniformes > Salmonidae > Oncorhynchus > Oncorhynchus clarkii. Next base: position 36,087,098 of record NC_092173.1, on the reverse strand, counting down.
CGTCAACAGTACCGTCTCTCTGCCACAGTTGAACGTCAACAGTAGCGTCTCTCTGCCACAGTTGAACGTCAACAGTACCGTCTCTCTGCCACAGTTAAACATCTACAGTACCGTCTCTCTGCCACAGTTAAACATCTACATCTACAGTACCGTCTCTCTGCCACAGTTAAACATCTACAGTACCGTCTCTCTGCCACAGTTGAACGTCAACAGTACCGTCTCTCTGCCACAGTTAAACGTCTACAGTACCGTCTCTCTGCCACAGTTAAACATCTACAGTACCGTCTCTCTGCCACAGTTAAACATCTACAGTACCGTCTCTCTGCCACAGTTAAACATCTACAGTACCGTCTCTCTGCCACAGTTAAACATCTACAGTACCGTCTCTCTGCCACAGTTGAACGTCAACAGTACCGTCTCTCTGCCACAGTTAAACGTCTACAGTACCGTCTCTCTGCCACAGTTAAACATCTACAGTACAGTCTCTCTGCCACAGTTAAACATCTACAGTACCGTCTCTCTGCCACAGTTAAACATCTACAGTACCGTCTCTCTGCCACAGTTAAACATCTACAGTACCGTCTCTCTGCCACAGTTAAACATCTACAGTACCGTCTCTCTGCCACAGTTAAACATCTACAGTACCGTCTCTCTGCCACAGTTAAACATCTACAGTACCGTCTCTCTGCCACAGTTAAACATCTACAGTACCGTCTCTCTGCCACAGTTAAACATCTACAGTACGGTCTCTCTGCCACAGTTAAACGTCAACAGTACCGTCTCTCTGCCACAGTTAAACATCTACAGTACCGTCTCTCTGCCACAGTTAAACATCTACAGTACCGTCTCTCTGCCACAGTTAAACATCTACAGTACCGTCTCTCTGCCACAGTTAAACATCTACAGTACCGTCTCTCTGCCACAGTTAAACATCTACAGTACCGTCTCTCTGCCACAGTTAAACATCGACAGTACCGTCTCTCTGCCACAGTTAAACATCTACAGTACCGTCTCTCTGCCACAGTTAAACATCTACAGTACCGTCTCTCTGCCACAGTTAAACATCTACAGTACCGTCTCTCTGCCACAGTTAAACATCTACAGTACCGTCTCTCTGCCACAGTTAAACACCTACAGTACCGTCTCTCTGCCACAGTTAAACATCTACAGTAACGTCTCTCTGCCACAGTTAAACATGTACAGTCTCTCTGCCACAGTTAAACATCTACAGTACCGTCTCTCTGCCACAGTTAAACATCTACAGTACCGTCTCTCTGCCACAGTTGAACGTCAACAGTACCGTCTCTCTGCCACAGTTAAACATCTACAGTACCGTCTCTCTGCCCCTGTTAAACATCTACAGTACCGTCTCTCTGCCACAGTTAAACATCTACAGTACCGTCTCTCTGCCACAGTTAAACATCTACAGTACGGTCTCTCTGCCACAGTTAAACGTCAACAGTACCGTCTCTCTGCCACAGTTAAACATCTACAGTACCGTCTCTCTGCCACAGTTAAACATCTACAGTACCGTCTCTCTGCCACAGTTAAACATCTACAGTACCGTCTCTCTGCCACAGTTAAACATCTACAGTACCGTCTCTCTGCCACAGTTAAACATCTACAGTACCGTCTCTCTGCCACAGTTAAACATCTACAGTACCGTCTCTCTGCCACAGTTAAACATCTACAGTACCGTCTCTCTGCCACAGTTAAACGTCTACAGTACCGTCTCTCTGCCACAGTTAAACATCTACAGTACCGTCTCTCTGCCACAGTTAAACATCTACAGTACCGTCTCTCTGCCACAGTTAAACATCTACAGTACCGTCTCTCTGCCACAGTTAAACATCTACAGTACAGTTCCTCATAAATAAACATTAAAGCACCCAGCCTGACAGACATGTTAAGTACACTCTGTTCAATATGTTAGCCTCCAACACTCTACTCAGCAAATTGGATGCAGTCTGTCACAGTGCCATCCGTTTTGTCACCAAAGCCCCATTTCCCACCCACCACAGCGACCTGCATGCTCTCGTTGGCTGGCCCTCGTTTCATATTCGTCGCCAGCAGGTATATTTCACGGGTCAACCCCAAACCCAACTCCACTTTGGCCGCCTTTCCTTCCAGTTCTCTGCTGCCAAAGACTGGAACAAATTGCAAAAATCCCTGAAGCTGGAGACATATCTCCCTCTCTAACTTTAAGCATCAGCTGTCAGAGCAGCTTACTAATCACTGTACCTGTACATAGCCCATTGGTAAATAGCCCACCCAACTACCTCATCTCCATATTGTTATTTATTTTTTGTCCTTTGCACCCCAGTATCTCTACTTACATATTCATCTTCTGCTCATCTATCACTCCAGTGTTTAATTGCTAAATTGTAATTATTTCGCCACTAAGGCCTATTTATTGCCTTACCTCCGTAATCTTACTTTATTTGCACGCACTGTATATATACTTTTCTATTGCATTATTGACTGTATGTTTGTTTATTCCACGTGTAACTCTGTGTTTTTTGTGTTGCACTGCTTTGCTTTATCTTGGCCAGGTCACAGTTGTAAATGAGAACTTGTTCTCAACTGGCTTATTTGGTTAAATAAAGGTGAAAAAAATGTGTTCAACTGATATTTAATATTTATATAGTTAACATGTATTAGATGTTTTATAAGTTTAGTTAATCTGGGGGAAGAGAGTCAACTATGTTAGAAAGACTACTACACCAGTTAACAGCCTTACAACCAGCTAGAGGAGGAGAGGACAGACGAGGGGAAGGGGGACATACCAGTTAACAGCCTTACAACCAGCTAGAGGAGGAGAGGACAGACGAGGGGAAGGGGGACATACCAGTTAACAGCCTTACAACCAGCTAGAGGAGGAGAGGACAGACGAGGGGAAGGAGGGACACACCAGTTAACAGCCTTACAACCAGCTAGAGGAGGAGAGGACAGATGAGGGGAAGGGGGGACACACCAGTTAACAGCCTTACAACCAGCTAGAGGAGGAGAGGACAGATGAGGGGAAGGGGACACACCAGTTAACAGCCTTACGACCAGCTAGAGGAGGAGAGGACAGACAAGGGGAAGAGGACACACCAGTTAACAGCCTTACAACCAGCTAGAGGAGGAGAGGACAGACGAGGGGAAGAGGACACACCAGTTAACAGCCTTACAACCAGCTAGAGGAGGAGAGGACAGATGAGGGAAAGGGGGACACACCAGTTAACAGCCTACAACCAGCTAGAGGAGGAGAGGACAGACGAGGGGAAGGGGAGGACCAGTTAACAACCTTACATCCAGCTAGAGGAGGAGAGGACAGACGAGGGGAAGGGGGGGACCAGTTAACAGCCTTACGACCAGCTAGAGGAGGAGAGGAGAGGACAAGGGGAAGAGGACACACCAGTTAACAGCCTTACAACCAGCTAGAGGAGGAGAGGACAGACGAGGGGAAGGGGGACACACCAGTTAACAGCCTTACGACCAGCTAGAGGAGGAGAGGACAGACAAGGGGAAGAGGACACACCAGTTAACAGCCTTACAACCAGCTAGAGGAGGAGAGGACAGACGAGGGGAAGAGGACACACCAGTTAACAGCCTTACAACCAGCTAGAGGAGGAGAGGGCAGACGAAGGGAAGGGGGACATACCAGTTAACAGCCTTACAACCAGCTAGAGGAGGAGAGGACAGACGAGGGGAAGGGGAGGACCAGTTAACAACCTTACATCCAGCTAGAGGAGGAGAGGACAGATGAGGGGAAGAGGACACACCAGTTAACAGCCTTACAACCAGCTAGAGGAGGAGAGGACAGACGAGGGGAAGGGGGACACACCAGTTAACAGCCTTACGACCAGCTAGAGGAGGAGAGGACAGACGAGGGGAAGGGGGGGACCAGTTAACAGCCTTACGACCAGCTAGAGGAGGAGAGGACAGACGAGGGGAAGGGGGGGACCAGTTAACAGCCTTACAACCAGCTAGAGAAGGAGAGGACAGACGAGGGGAAGGGGACACACCAGTTAACATACAACCAGCTAGAGGAGGAGAGGACAGACGAGGGGAAGGGGACACACCAGTTAACAGCCTACAACCAGCTAGAGGAGGAGAGGACAGACGAGGGGAAGGGGGACATACCAGTTAACAGCCTTTACGAACAGCTAGAGGAGGAGAGGACAGACGAGGGGAAAGTGGGACGAGACAAAGAATGAAGGGATGAGAAAGAGAAACAAGGAGAGGTCTGCTGTTGTCATTATGGTAACTACTAGTTTAAAGGTCTGGTTCATTACAGAGAGAAGGATAGAACACTAAGCATCAATATCAAAACACACATTATGCGCTATATATTATACTCTATATATTATACTATATATATTATACTGTATATACTATACTCTATATATTATACTCTATATATTATACTATATATATTATACTGTATATACTATACTCTATATATTATACTCTATATATTATACTCTACATATTATACTCTATATATTATACTCTATATATTATGTGCTATATATTATACTCTATATATTTTACTCTATATATTATACTCTATATATTATACTCTATATATTATACTATATATATTATACTCTATATATTATACTCTATATATTATACTCTATATACTATACTCTATATATTATACTCTATATACTATACTCTATATATTATACTCTATATATTATACTCTATATATTATACTCTATATACTATACTCTATATATTATACTCTATATACTATACTCTATATATTATACTCTATATATTATACTCTATATATTATACTCTATATACTATACTCTATATATTATACTACATATACTATACTCTATATATTATACTCTATATATTCTACTCTATATAGTATACTCTATATAGTATACTCTATATACTATACTCTATATACTATACTCTATATATTATACTCTATATACTATACTCTATATATTATACTCTATATATTATACTCTATATACTATACTCTATATATTATACTGTATATACTATACTCTATATATTATACTGTATATACTACACTCTATATACTATACTCTATATATTATACTCTATATACTATACTCTAAATATTATACTCTATATATTATACTCTATATATTATACTGTATATACTATACTCTATATACTATACTCTATATATTATACTGTATATATTATACTCTATATATTATACGCTATATATTATACTGTATATACTATACTCTATATATTATACGCTATATATTATACTGTATATACTATACTCTATATATTATACACTATATATTATACTGTATATACTATACTCTATATATTATACGCTATATATTATACTGTATATACTATACTCTATATATTATACGCTATATATTACTCTATATATTATACGCTATATATTATAAGCTATATATTATACTGTATATATTATACTCTATATATTATACGCTATATATTATGCGCTATATATTATACTCTATATATTTTACTCTATATATTATACTCTATATATTATACTCTATATATTATACTCTATATATTATACTCTATATATTATACTCTATATATTATACTCTATATACTATACTCTATATACTATACTCTATATACTATACTCTATATATTATACTCGATATATTATACTCTATATATTATACTCTATATACTATACTCTATATATTATACTCTATGTACTATACTCTATATATTATACTCTATATATTATACTCTATATATTATACTCTATATACTATACTCTATATATTATACTCTATATATTATACTCTATATAGTATACTCTATATATTATACTCTATATATTATACTCTATATATTATACTCTATATACTATACTCTATATATTATACTGTATATACTATACTCTATATATTATACTGTATATACTATACTCTATATACTATACTCTATATATTATACTCAATATACTATACTCTAAATATTATACTCCATATATTATACTCTATATATTATACTCTATATATAATACTGTATATACTATACTCTATATACTATACTCTATATATTATACTCTATATATTATACTGTATATACTATACTCTCTATAGTATACGCTATATATTACTCTATATATTATACTGTATATACTATACTCTCTATATTATACACTATATATTACTCTATATATTATACTGTATATACTATACTCTATATATTATACTGTATATACTATACTCTATATACTATACTGTATATACTATACTCTCTATATTATACTGTATATACTATACTCTCTATATTATACGCTATATATTACTCTATATATTATACGGTATATACTATACTCTATATATTATACTGTATATACTATACTCTATATATTATAAGCTATATATTATACTGTATATTATACTGTATATACTATACTCTATATATTATACTGTATATTATACTGTATATACTATACTCTATATATTATACACTATATAGTATACTGTATATACTATACTCTATATATTATACGCTATATATTACTCTATATATTATAAGCTATATATTATAAGCTATATATTATACGCTATATATTATACTGTATATATTATACTCTATATACTATACTCTATATATTATACTCTATATACTATACTCTATATATTATACTCTATATATTATACTCTATTTATTATACTCTATATACTATACTCTATATATTATACTTTATATACTATACTCTATATAGTATACTCTATATATTATACTCTATATATTATACTCTATATACTATACTCTATATATTATACTATACTCCATATATTATACTCTATATATTATACTCTATATATTATACTCTATATAGTATACTCTATATACTATACTCTATATATTATACTCTATATATTATACTCTATATATTATACTCTATATACTATACTCTATATATTATACTCTATATATTATACTCTATATACTATACTCTATATATTATACTGTATATACTATACTCTATATATTATACTGTATATACTATACTCTATATACTATACTTTATATATTATACTCTATATACTATACTCTAAATATTATACTCTATATATTATACTCTATATATTATACTCTATATATTATACTGTATATACTATACTCTATATACTATACTCTATATATTATCCTGTATATATTATACTGTATATACTATACTCTCTATATTATACGCTATATATTACTCTATAAATTATACTGTATATACTATACTCTATATATTATACTGTATATACTATACTCTATATACTATACTCTATATATTATACTCTATATATTATGCTGCATATACTATACTCTCTATATTATACGCTATATATTACTCTATATATTATACTGTATATACTATACTCTATATATTATACTGTATATACTATACTCTATATATTATAAGCTATATATTATACTGTATATATTATACTCTATATATTATACGCTATATATTATACTGTATATACTATACTCTATATATTATACGCTATATATTATACTGTATATACTATACTCTATATATTATACGCTATATATTATACTGTATATACTATACTCTATATATTATACGCTATATATTATACTATATATACTATACTCTATATATTATACGCTATATATTATGCGCTATATATTATACTCTATATATTTTACTCTATATATTATACTCTATATATTATACTCTATATATTATACTCTATATACTATACTCTATATATTATACTCTATATATTATACTCTATATACTATACTCTATATATTATACTCTATATACTATACTCTATGTATTATACTCTATATATTATACTCTATATATTATACTCTATATACTATACTCTATATACTATACTCTATATATTATACTATATATACTATACTCTATATATTATACTATATATATTATACTCTATATAGTATACTCTATATACTATACTCTATATATTATACTCTATATATTATACTCTATATATTATACTGTATATACTATACTCTATATACTATACTCTATATATTATACTCTATATATTATACTGTATATACTATACTCTCTATATTATACGCTATATATTACTCTATATATTATACTGTATATACTATACTCTATATATTATACTGTATATACTATACTCTATATACTATACTCTATATATTATACTCTATATATTATACTGTATATACTATACTCTCTATATTATACGCTATATATTACTCTATATATTATACTGTATATACTATACTCTATATATTATACTGTATATACTATACTCTATATATTATAAGCTATATATTATACTGTATATATTATACTCTATATATTATACGCTATATATTATACTGTATATACTATACTCTATATATTACACGCTATATATTATACTGTATATACTATACTCTATATATTATACGCTATATATTATACTGTATATACGATACTCTATATATTATACGCTATATATTATACTGTATATACTATACTCTATATATTATACGCTATATATTACTCTATATATTATAAGCTATATATTATACGCTATATATTATACTGTATATATTATACTCTATATATTATACGCTATATATTACTCTATATATTATACTGTATATACTATACTCTATATATTATACTGTATATACTATACTCTATATATTATAAGCTATATATTATACTGTATATATTATACTCTATATATTATACGCTATATATTATACTGTATATACTATACTCTATATATTATACGCTATATATTATACTGTATATACTATACTCTATATATTATACGCTATATATTATACTGTATATACTATACTCTATATATTATACGCTATATATTATACTGTATATACTATACTCTATATATTATACGCTATATATTACTCTATATATTATAAGCTATATATTATACGCTATATATTATACTGTATATATTATACTCTATATATTATACGCTATATATTACTCTATATATTATACGCTATATATTACTCTATATATTATAAGCTATATATTATACTCTATATATTACTCTATATATTATACGCTATATATTACTCTATATATTATACTCTATATATTATACGCTATATATTATACTCTATATATTATACTCTATATACTATACTCTATATATTATATGCTATATATTATACGCTATATATTATACTCTATATATTATACTCTATATACTATACTCTATATACTATACTCTATATATTATACTCTATATACTATACTCTATATATAATACTCTCTCGTTTTCTTCTCTCATATTTCCCTGTTCTCCTCTCCCCCCATCCCTTACCCTCCTTTCCCTCTCTGTCACGTTCATGTCTTCGAACTCCCTGTCATAGATGAGCCAAGGCTCTGCGTGCATGTAGTTCCACATCTTTAATAGGAGTGAAACCTTCACAAAACAAAACGGCAAACAGAAACCGAACATGACGCAACCTTACAACACACAAACACTCACAGAAAATAAATAGTTACCCACAACATTAGGTTCACCCACAACATTAGGGTGGGAAAAAAGATGATTCCCAATCAGAGACAATGATAGACAGCTGCCTCTGATTGGGAACCACACTCGGCCAAAAACAAAGAATTAGAAAACATAGAATGCCCACCCACATCACACCCTGACCTAACCAAATAGAGAACTAAAACGTCTCTCTAAGGTCAGGGCGTGACTCTCCCACTCTCTGCTCATCCACCCCTCTCTGTCACTCAAATTAACAGGTATGAAATCGCATGAAGATGAGATGAAAATGAGGAATAAAACGCAAGTATACGCACGCACACACACGCACACGCACACCTAATGTACCACAATGTGACTTCCCCTCCATCCCCTACACCCCCCTCTGTTTCTCCCCCTCCTTCCCTTAGTACTAACAACATTCCGGAAGCTGAACTTGCCCCTTGAACAATTCTTTAGTATATTTGCATGTCTGCATCTGATAAACATGCTCCTATGAAGAGATGAAGAATGAAAGATAGAGCCAACCCATAGTTCACACCTTGCTGAGTTCATTCAGCTTAGGAACAGAGCTTGGTCTGAAGCCAGACACACTGGTAGCTCTACTGACTGGCTCACATTCAGACAACGTAGAAACACACGTACTGCTTCCAAAAAAAGTTATTTAATTAATTGCATTTTGGAGTTTTGGAAGGTAATTCAATCGCTAAAAAGAAGCAGCCACGCCTCTCTGTCCAATGAGGTTCTATTGAATTCCAATACAATAACAGACAAAACTGAAATAAGCGGAGCCTAAAACCAACATTTTATTGCAGCAGACCATTTATCTGAAAGGCGAAATGGTAGCAATAAGGACAACGCAGAAAAGACTGTTCATGACACAAGCTCATCTCTGTTCAATCACAGACTTACCTGCTACTGTACATGTGGACCCACTGCTGTCTCTTACGGCAAGTCACTAATAGGGAAGTTCTGTACTCTCTTAGTTATTGATGTTAAAAAGTCCACTGGGGCACAAATGCTTGAGCCGTGCCTTCGACGGCATGCTGCACCTCTGATTGTGGAGCCCTTGAAAAGATTTTATATATCTATTAATTCTCTTGGGTGTTTTGTCTCAGGTATGGAAGGCGACCGTTGTGCTCCTGCTCCACAAAGGTGGTGATCCCTGCCATCTTATACGTAGAGTATAATATATAGAGTATAATATATAGAGTATAATATATAGAGTATAGTATATAGAGTATAATATATAGAGTATAATATATAGAGTATAATATATAGCGTATAATATATAGAGTATAATATATAGAGTATAATATATAGAGTATAGTATATAGAGTATAGTATATACAGTATAATATATAGAGTATAATATATAGAGTATAGTATATAGAGTATAGTATATAGAGTATACTATATAGAGTATAATATATAGAGTATAATATAGAGAGCATAATATATACAGTATAATATATAGAGCATAATATATAGAGCATAATATATAGAGAGCATAATATATAGAGCATAATATATAGAGCATAATATAGAGAGCATAATATAGAGAGCATAATATAGAGAGCATAATATATAGAGCATAATATAGAGAGCATAATATATAGAGTATAATATATAGAGCATAATATATAGGGGCGGCAGGGTAGCCTAGTGGTTAGAGCGTTGGACTAGTAACCGGAAGGTTGCAAGTTCAAAACCCCCGAGCTGACAAGGTACAAATCTGTCGTTCTGCCCCTGAACAGGCAGTTAACCCACTGTTCCTAGGCCGTCATTGAAAATAAGAATTTGTTCTTAATTGACTTGCCTGGTTAAATAAAGGTAAAAAAAAAAAAAAAAAAAAATATAGAGCATAGTATACAGAGTATAATATATAGAGTATACTATAAAGAGTATAATATATAGAGTATAATAAATAGAGTAAAATATATAGAGTAAAATATATAGAGTATACTATAAAGAGTATAGAATACATAGTATAATAAATAGAGTATAATATATAGAGTATACTATAAATATAGTATATATACATAATATAATAAATATAGTATAATATATAGAGTATACTATAAAGAGTATAGAATACATAGTATAATAAATAGAGTATAATATATAGAGTATACTATAAATATAGTATATATACATAATATAATAAATAGAGTATAATATATAGAGTATACTATAAAGAGTACAGAATACATAGTATAATAAATATAGTATAATATATAGAGTAAAATATATAGAGTAAAATATATAGAGCATAGTATACAGATTATAATACACAGAGAATAATATATAGAGTATACTATAAAGAGTATAGTGTATAGAGTATAATGCGTATAGTATGTAGAGTATAATATATAGAGTACAATATATAGAGTACAATAGAGTACAGTATATAGAGTATATTATATTGAGTATAATATAGAGAATAATATATAGAGTATAGTATATATAGTATACTATGTAGAGTATAGTATACAGATTATAGTATATAGAGTATAATATATAGAGTATAATATATAGAGTACAATATATAGAGTACAGTATATATAGTATAATACATAGAGTATAGTATATATAGTATAATATGTAGATTATAGTATGTAGAGTATAATGTATAGAGTATAGTATATAGAGCCCAATATATAGAGTACAATATCTAGAGTACAGTATATATAGTATATTATATTGAGTATAATATACAGAGAATATTATATAGAGTGTACTATATAGAGTATAATATATAGAGTATACTATAAAGAGAATAGAATACATAGTATAATAAATATAGTATAATATATAGAGTATAATATATAGAGCATAATATATAGAGAATAGTATACTGAGTATCGTATATGCGAATAATACACAGAGTATACTATAAAGAGTATAGAATACATAGTATAATAAATAGAGTATAATATAGAGTACAATAGAGTACAGTATATAGAGTATATTATATTGAGTATAATATATAGAGAATAATAGATAGAGTATAGTATATATAGTATACTATGTAGAGTATACAATAAAGAGTATAGAATACATAGTATCATAAATATAGTATAATATATAGAGTGCAATATATAGAGTACAATAGAGTACAGTATATATAGTATATTATATTGAGTATAATACATAGAGAATAGTCTATATAGTATAATATGTAGAGTATAGTATATTGAGTATAGTATATAGAGCACAATATATATAGTACAATATCTAGAGTACAGTATATATAGTATATTATATTGAGTATAATATATAGATAATATTATATAGAATATAGTATATAGAGTATAATATATAGAGTGTACTATATAGAGTACAATATATAGGGAATAGTACATCGAGTACAATATAGAGTATAGCACATATAGTATAATATGTAGAGTATAGTATACATAGTATAGTGTATAGAGTATAATGCATAGAGTATAGTATGTAGAGTAAAATATATAGAGTACAATATCTAGAGTACACTATCTAGAGAACAGTATATCGAGGATATTAAATTGAGTATAATATATAGAGTATAGTACATAGAAGATAGTATATAGAGGATAATATATAGAGTATACTATTTCGAGTATAGTGTATAGAGTCGAGTATATAGAGTATAACACATATAGTATATTAAATAAAGTATAGTAAATAGAGGATAGTATATAGAGTATAATATTTGGAGTATAGTATATAGAGTATAGCACACGGAGTATAGTATATGTGTATAGTATATATCATACAATGTATAGAGTATAGTATATGGAGTATAATACATAGAGAATAATATATAGATTATAGTATATACCGTATAGTATATAGAGTATAGTGCATAGATTACAATATATATAGTATAGCACATAGAGTATAATACATTGAGTATAGATAGTATATGGAGTATAGTATATAGCGTATACCGTATAGAGTATAGTATATATAGTACACTATATAGAGTACAATATCTAGAGTACAGTATATATAGTATATTATATTATAATATATATAGCATAGTATATAGAAGATAGTATATAGCGTATACTATTTAGAGTATAGTGTATAGAGTCGAGTATATAGAGTATAATATATATAGTATATTAATGGAGTATAGTAAGTATAGTATAGTATATAGTGTATAATATATAGAGTACAGTATATAGAGCAAAATATATAGAGTATAGTATATAGAGCATAATATATATAGTATAGAGTATAGTACATAGAGTATAATATATATAATATAGTATATAGAGTGTAGTATATAGAGTACAATATATAGCGTACAATATATAGAGTACAGTATACTGAGTATAGTATATGGAGTATAGTATATAGCGTATACCGTATAGAGTATAGTATATAGAGTACACTATATAGAGTACAATATCTAGAGTACAGTATATAGAGTACATTATATTGAGTATAATATATAGAGCATAGTATATAGAATATAGTATATAGCGTATACTATTTAGAGTATAGTGTATAGAGTCGAGTATATAGAGTATATTCATGGAGTATAGTAAGTATAGTATAGTATATAACATATAATATATAGAGTACAGTATATAGAGTAAAATATATAGAGTATAGTATATAGAGTATAATATAGAGTATAATATATAGAGTATAGAGTATAGTACATAGAGTATAATATATATAATATAGTATATAGAGTGTAGTATATAGAGTACAATATATAGCGTACAATATATAGAGTACAATAGAGTACAGTATACAGAGTATATTATATAGAGTAAAATATATCGAGTATAGTATATAGAGTATAATATGTAGAATATAGTATATATAGTATGGTATATATAGTATAGTATATAGAGTACAATATATAGCGTACAATATATAGAGTACAATAGAGTACAGTATACTGAGTATATTATATAGAGTATAATATATAGAGTATAGTATATAGAGTGTAATATGTAGAGTATAGAGTACAATAGAGTACAGTATACTGAGTATATTATATAGCGTATAATATATAGAGTATAGTTTATAGAGTACAATATATAGAGTACAATATCTAGAGTACATCATATATAGTATATTCTTTTGAGTATAATATACAGAGAATACTATATAGAAGATAGTATATAGAGTATAATATATAGAGTATACTATCTAGAGTATAGTATATAGAGTATAATATATAGAGTATCGTATATCACAGAGTATAATACATCGAGTATAGTATATGGAGTATAGTATATAGAGTATAACGTATAGAGTATAGTATATAGAATGCACTATATAGAGTACAATATCTAGAGTACAGTATATAGAGTATATTATATTGAGTATAATATATAGAGCATAGTACATAGAAGATAGTATATATATTATAGTATTTAGAGTATAGTGTATAGAGTCAAGTATAAAGAGTATACTATATATAGCATATTAAGTAGAGTATAGTAAGCATAGTATAGTATACAGAGTATAATATTTGGAGTATAGTATATATAACATAGTATACTGACTATCGTATATGCGTATGGTATATATCGCAAAATAGATCGAGGATAGTATATATAGTATAATACATAGAGTATAATATATAGATTATAGCATATAAATTATAATATATATAGTATAGTATATAGAGTATGGTATATAGAGTATAATATATAGAGTATAGAGTGTGGAATATAGCATATATCATATAGTATATAGAGTTTAATATACAGAGTACAGTATAAAGAGTATAATATATAGAGTATAGGGTATGGAATATAGCAGATAGTATAATATATAGAGTATAGGGTTTCTAGCCAGCCTCCCCTGCACGCGGTCCACCTGTTGGATCCTTCGGTGTCTGTGTGTCAGCATGCGGTTGTCATAGAAACGTTGGAGGAGACAGAATGCTTCTATTGCTCCGCAAAACTCTCTTCTGTCGCCTAGGGAACTGCACAGAAATTGCAGGATTGAGAGAGAGGGAGAGGGAGAGGGAGAGAGAGAGAGAGAGAGAGAGAGAGAGAGAGAGAGAGAGAGAGAGAGAGAGAGAGAGAGAGAGAGAGAGAGAGAGAGAGAGAGAGAGAGAGAGAGAGAGAGAGAGAGAGAGAGAGAGAGAGAGAGAGAGAGAGAGAGAGAGAGAGAGGGAGAGGGAGAGGGAGAGGGAGAGGGAGAGAGAGACAGAGAACGAGAGAGAGAGAACGAGAGAGAGAGAGAGAGAGAGAGAGAGAGAGAGAGAGAGAGAGAGAGAGAGAGAGAGAGAGAGGGAGAGAGAGAGAGAGAGAGGAGAGAGAGAGAGAGAGAGAGAGAGGGAGAGAGAGAGAGAGAGAGAGAGAGAGAGAGAGAGAGAGAGAGAGCGAGAGGAATGAAAGGATGGAGGAATGGATGACAAACGTGAAAGGCTACGTAGATTACAGTATAATGTGCTCCATAGGTAGTCATGGAGGGGTAGGTAGTCATGGAGGGGTAGGTAGTCATGGAGGGGTAGGTAGTCATGGAGGGGTAGGTAGTCATTGAGGGGTAGGTAGTCATGGAGGGGTATGTAGTCATGGAGGGGTAGGTAGTCATGGAGGGGTAGACTGTCTAATATAGGGTTGGCTCATGAGACTGGTTTGCTGGGTAGGGATATACTTTATGATCATATTGCATGTTGCCATTATCTTCAGTTATTGAGAAATAGAGAAAGAGAGAGAGAGAAAAGCGAGAGAGAGAAAAGCGAGCGAGAGAGAGAGAGAGAGAGAGAGAGAGAGAGAGAGACTCTGGTTGGGTAATATTTACACATCTAATCTGTGCCAATAAAGTTGATTGAATTTAGAGAGGGAGGGGTGTGCGTGTGTGTTTGTTAGAGAGTCCTTGTATTACTCAATGTTCTTCAGTGGAATACATTGACCTCAGAGTCACAGTTATACACACCCTGCATCACTTAATGCCCTAAAGCCCTGAGGAGAACCTTTAGAACCAGCCAGTCCTGAGAACGTATCTCCAATAAGCAAGCGAGGTGAGGTAGTATGTTTCTGGAGAGCTGCTTTATATACAAATAGCAGCTGATGTTGGGCCCTTCTGGTAGTCAGAGACTCCCAGCCAACATAACTATATAAGACAATGATGTGTAGGGAGAACGTCTCCAGGGCCATCCATGATTACCTACCCCTCCATGACTACCTAACCCTTCATGATTACATACCCCTCAATGATTACCTACCCCTCCATGACTTCCTACCCCTCCATGACTACCTACCCCTCCATGACTACCTACCCCTTCATGATTACATACCCCTCAATGATTACCTACCCCTCCATGACTTCCTACCCCTCCATGACTACATACCCCTCCCTCCATGACTACCTACCCCTCCATGACTACCTACCCCTACATGACTACCTACCCCTCCATGACTACCTACCCCTCCATGACTACCTACCCCTCCATGACTACCTACCCCTCCATGATTACATACCCCTCAATGACTACCTACCCCTCCATGACTACCTACCCCTCCATGACTACCTACCCCTCCATGACTACCTACCCCTCCATGACTACCTACCCCTACATGACTACCTACCCCTCCATGACTACCTACCCCTCCATGACTACCTACCCCTCCATGACTACCTACCCCTCCATGACTACCTACCCCTCCTACCCCTCCATGACTACATACCCCTCCATGACTACCTACTCCTCCATGACTACCTACCCCTCCATGACTACCTACCCTTCCTACCCCTCCATGACTACCTACCCCTCCATGACTACCTACCCTTCCTACCCCTCCATGACTACCAACCCCTCCATGACTACCTACCCCTCCTACCCCTCCATGACTACCTACCCCTCCATGACAACCTACCCTTCCTACCCCTCCATGACTACCCACCCCTCCATGACTACCTACCCTTCCTACCCCTCCATGACTACATACCCCTCCATGCCTACCTACTCCTCCATGACTACCTACCCCTCCATGACTACCTACCCCTCCATGACTACCTACCCCTCCATGACCACCTACCCCTCCATGACAACCTACCCTTCCTACCCCTCCATGACTACCTACCCCTCCATGACTACCTACCCCTCCATGACAACCTACCCTTCCTACCCCTCCATGACTACCTACCCCTCCATGACTACCTACCCTTCCTACCCCTCCATGACTACATACCCCTCCATGACTACATACCCATCCATGACTACATACCCCTCCATGACTACCTACCCCTCCATGACTACCTACCCCTCCATGACTACACACCCCTCCATGACTAGCTATCCCTCCATGACTACCTACCCCTCCATGACTACCTACCCCTCCATGACTACCTACCCCTCCATGACTACCTACCCTTCCTACCTCTCCATGACCACCTACCCTTCCTACCTCTCCATGACTACCTACCCCTCCATGACTACATACCCCTCCATGACTACCTACCCTTCCTACCCCTCCATGACTACCTACCCCTCCATGACTACCTACCCCTCCATGACTACCTACCCCTCCATGACTACATACCCCTCCATGACTACCTACCCCTCCATGACTACCTACCCTTCCTACCCCTCCATGACTACCATCCCCTCCATGACTACATACCCCTCCATGACTACCTACCCCTCCATGACGACATACCCCTCCATGACTACCTACCCCTCCATGACTACCTACCCCTCCATGACTACCTACCCCTCCATGACTACCTACCCCTCCATGACTACCTACCCCTCCATGACTACCTACCCCTCCATGACTACCTATGGAGCACATTATACTGTAATCTACGTAGCCTTTCACGTTTGTCATCCATTCCTCCATCCTTCAATTAATCTATTTCTGTCCCTCTCCCTCTCCCTCTCTCCCTCTCCCTCTCCCTCTCTCTAGTTCCCTTGGCGACAGGAGAGAGTTTTGCGGAGCAATAGAAGCATTCTGTCTCCTCCAACATTTCTATGACAACCACATGCTGACACACAGACACCGAAGGATCCAACAGGTGGACCGCGTGCAGGGGAGGATGGCTAGAAACCCTATACTCTATATATTATACTCTATATACTATACTCTATATATTATACTCTATATACTATATGCTATATACTATATGCTATATTCCATAACCTATACTCTATATATTATACTCTATACTCTATATATTATACTCTATATACTATCCTCTATATACTACACTCTATATATTATACTCTATATACTATATGCTATATTCCATACCCTATACTCTATATATTACACTGTATATATTCTACCCTATATACTGTACTCTATATGCTATACGCTATATATTATACTCTATATATTATACTCTGTATACTATACACTATATAATATACTATATATATTATACTATATATAGTATATTCTATATATTATACTCTATATATTATACTATATATATTATACTATATATAGTATATTCTATATATTATACTCTATATATTATACTCTATATACTATACTCTATATACTATACTCTATATACTATACTCTATATACTATACTCTATATATTATACTCTATATATTATACTCTATATATTATACGCTACATATTATACTCTATATAGTATATTCTATATATTATACTCTATATATTATACTCTATATACTATACTCTATATACTATACTCTATATATTATACTCTATATATTATACTCTCTCTTTTTCTTCTCTTATATTTCTCTGTTCTCCTCTCCTCTCCCCCCATCCCTTACCCTCCTTTCTCTCCCACTCTCCGCTCATCCACCCCTCTCTGTCACTCAAACTAACAGGTATGAAATCGCATGAAGATGAGATGAAAATGAGGAATAAAACTACAGTATACTGCAACAACACAACCTGTCTCTGGCTGTGCGCACACACGCTCACACACACACGCACGCGCACACACACACACAAAGTCAGGCCTCCCACAACTCTGTTTAACCATGCACACGCACTCGTTCTCCATCTCTCTAGTCTCTCCCCTGGTACATGATCCCATTACCTGCATACAACACAATGCTTAGTACTGCTGAAGCCTAATGTACACACACACAATTTACTCTTCAAACTCACTCAGTAGCGCACACACATCAAGTGACATGAATACACACACACACACACACACACACACACTCTCTCTCAGCTATTAAATTAACTGTCACTCATTTGTGCCCATAAATTAGCTACTGATTCTATTTTTTTTAATGCGTTTGTGTGTGCTTGAGTGTGATTGAGATGGAGTGTACGCGTGTGTGGCTGCTATCGGTATTGAAGAGGACAATCTCTGTCTCTCTCATGTCCTGGTCAAACACAGGTTTAGTGGGCAGAACAGAAAGCTGTTACCCTGGCTCTGCTAATAATGCCTTTATCGACTGCAATAACAAAAACAAACACACTCCTATCTCCCCCATCCTCACACATGGACGCACACACACACACGCATACCCTCACCCCATCCCTACCAACTCAAACCTGCCCATTCTGTTCTGTTATTTCCATGGTAACACTTGAGGTGGATGCCTGTCGACATGTCTTAATATACACTCTCTTAACTCATACACACACATTGCACGAACACACGCACGCACGCATGCACACACACACACACGCAAACATTCTGTCTTTAGTTTCTTCACCCGTTCTCTCCTTCTCTCTTTCACTACTTTACTGAAGAGCTCTATTCACTCAGAGAAAACACTTCATACATTTTTTTAGAAAATACTTTATAAAACTAATTTCCACTTAGAAATTTCAGACTTGATCTTTCCTAATGAAAAATGTGTCTACCCCTAGAAAAATGTCCATTCATTATAATCCACCAAATAATTCACATTTCCTGTTGCTGCAGGATTAATTTCCTGCTGTAGCAAACTACATCTTACATCTGTAGAACACAAAGACAATGTGCCTTCTAAAAGAGCCAGCCAAGGCCACAACTATGACTCACAACACCTCACTCACAGCTACCCCCCCCCTCTCTCCCCCTTCTGTTTCTCTCTCTCTTTCTGTCTCTTTCGCTCTCTCTCTCCCTACCACTCTCTCTCCCCCCTCTCTCTGTCTCTCTCTCTCTCTCCCCCTCTCTCTGTCTCTCTCTCTCTCCCCCCTCTCTCTGTCTCTCTGTCTCTCTCCCCCTCTCTCTGTCTCTCTCCCCTCTCTCTCTGTCTCTCTCTCTCTCTCCCCCTCTCTCTGTCTCTCTCTCTCCCCCCTCTCTATGTCTCTCTCTCTCTCTCCCCCCTCTCTCTCTCCCCCTCTCTCTCTCTCTCTCTCTCTCTCCCCCTCTCTCTGTCTCTCTCCCTCTCTCTCTGTCTCTCTCTCTCTCTCCCCCTCTCTCTGTCTCTCTCTCTCCCCCCTCTCTATGTCTCTCTCTCTCTCTCTCCCTCTCTCTCTCCCCCTCTCTCTGTCTCTCTCTCTCTCTCCCCCCTCTCTCTGCCCCTTCTCTCTGTCTCTCTCTCTCTCCCCCCTCTCTCTGCCCCTTCTCTCTGTCCCCCCCCCTTTTTAATGACATAGAATCCTCTTCTTCCTTTGTCTCTCCATTTCACAGCTTTTCTCTCAATGAATAAAACTCTAACATTGTCCTGTTTGCCTCTGTGGATCGACATTGACTTTGTCTTCCCGTTCCCAAAAGCATTTGGCTGTTGGCGTGTAGGCTATTTGGCGTGCCTACAGTTAGGATGTAAAAGCTTGAGCTTACCCACTAATACCAGAGAGCCTAAATAAAAAACACAATGTAGCCAATAGATATAAAGTATTGCTTTTCGCTTATTCAATCCGCCCGCCCTTCATCCACACAGTATATATCTGCGTTATATATTATGAGTCAACCCGTGCATCACCAGAGCACACGTATGTAATATGTATGCACGCACCACTATAAGGCATATGTGTCTGACCGTCTTCATTTGATCTTATGTAGCAAAATCTGAAATTGGTATATCATACACTGTATTTGAGGAACAATGGGAACGTAATTCTGCTTTGAAAGTTGATTAACTTGTAACCTCACTTTTGAGAAAATGTCCTTGAATGTTTTGGTACCTACTGGAGGAGCTCTCCGTTGTCTACACCCATTCAGCATTGTTCACACCCTTTCAAGCCAGCCCCGCCCATCTCTTTACTAAACACTGAGTAGTGTAGCAAAGATTAAGACTAAAAGTGGTAAAAGTAGTAGCCTATAATAAGGAAAAATTCCAGGTATATTCCAGGTAAACAGATAAAATATGTTAATAAATATCAGATGACACACCCAGACACACTGGTCTAAATTGATGGGTCATGTGTAAGAAATGCTATAACCCCCAGTGGGTGGGTCTCTACAGAAGGTGTAAACAGTACAGCCAAATGGTTACTTGTATAGTAGCAATATCAGATAGTGTCAATATAAAGAAAATAATATACAGTATGTACAAGAACAATATAAATGTTTTACCTTTATTTAACTAGGCAAGTCAGTTATTTTGAATGTTAGTGTCACGCCCTGACCTTAGAGAGCCGTTTTATTTCTCTGTTTGGTTAGGTCAGGGTGTGATGTGGGGTGGGCATTCTATGTTTTGTGTTCTATGTTTCTTTATTTCTATGTTTTGGCCGGGTATGGTTCTCAATCAGGGACAGCTGTCTATCGTTGTCTCTGATTGGGAACCATACTTAGGCAGCCCTTTTTCCCTCCTTCAGTGTGGCTAGTTAACTTTGATTGTGGCACTAATGTCCTGTAAGCTTCCCGGTTGTGTCTTTCGTTTGTTGTTTTGTTGGTGACATTTTAAAAGAAAAGAAAATGTACGCTCACCACGCTGCACTTTGGTCCACTTCTTTTGACGGCCGTGACAGATAACCCACTGTTCCTAGGCTAACTGCCTTGTTCAGGGGCAGAACGACCGATTTTTACCTTGTCAGCTCGGGGATTCAATCTAGCAACTTTTCGGTTACTAGTCCAATGCTCTAACCACCTGCCGCTGATATCAGTGAAAGACAAGGTAGTTATATACAATCAGGGGTAAAGTGGCTGTATTATGTCTGTCAAAGGACAAAACCTTTAAACTCAATCTTGTATTTTTCAAACCTGTCTGACAAAAGCCTGTTCTGCAGAAATAAAATCACATTCTGGGCCTTGTCCTGTCTCTCTCTCTGTCTCTGTCTCTCTCTCTCTCACACACTCTCACTCTGTCCTGTTTTATCTTCCTGTCTCTGGGGATATGAGCAGTACCAGAGAGGACTCATCATGGTCTTCCAGACATGAGCCATCCATCACAGAGCCGCTCCATTGCCCAGCTAGAGATGGGGA
>NC_092173.1:35999353-36059353 GCF_045791955.1 Oncorhynchus clarkii lewisi | reverse complement strand
TCTCCTTGTTAGCTGTGGACAGAGTGATGAATGTGACAGAGGAACAGATGGAGAGGTGAAGAGGTGCAGGACTCCAGGGTTTTGGGTTGTTTAGGAGAGTGTATGTTCTGTGGAGCAGAGTACAAGAGAACCCAGAGAACACACTCAACCCCACCTCAGATAGATAGAACATTGATGTACAGGAGGAGTGTGAAGGGTGTGACATTGGATGTGGAGGGGACACAGTGACAGAACAGCCCCAGAGCATCTGAGTCCTCTCTCACCTCCCCCTATTCCATCCATATTTCATCCTTTCTTACTTCTTCCCTCTCCTCTTGTACTCTCCCTATTCTATAATCTCCCTCCATACCTCTTCTATAATCTCCCTCCATACCTCTTCTCTCACCTCCCTCCATACCTCTTCTCTCACCTCCCTCCATACCTCTTCTCTAATCTCCCTCCATACCTCTTCTCTAATCTCCCTACATACCTCTTCTCTTATCTTCCTCCATACATCTCTCTGCTCGGCAGCTACTCCCCTCTGTGGTGACCTTTCTGTTTTTCGTGAAGGCACTCAGGGTGAGAGCTGCAGAGAGGAAGGCTTTTACAGCCGGGCCAGCTCCCCCAGGGAGGGACAGCTTTTACAGCCGGGCCAGCTCCCACAGGGAGGGACAACTTTTACAGCCGGACCAGCTCCCACAGGGAGGGACAACTTTTACAGACGGGCCAGCTCCCACAGGGAGGGACAACTTTTACAGCCGGGCCAGCTCCCACAGGGAGGGACAACTTTTACAGCTGGGCCAGCTCCCACAGGGAGGGACAACTTTTACAGCCGGGCCAACTCCCACAGGGAGGGACAACTTTTACAGCCGGGCCAGCTCCCACAGGGAGGGACAACTTTTACAGCCGGACTAGAGTAGTGTCAGTAGTGTGCGACACTCTAAAGCCACCAGTCTGCCCACAAACACAGACACATGCGCACACACACACAGATACAGTGCCTTGCGAAAGTATTCGCCCCCCTTGAAATTTGCGACCTTTTGCCACATTTCAGGCTTCAAACATAAAGATATAAAACTGTATTTTTTTGTGAAGAATCAACAACAAGTGGGACACAATCATGAAGTGGAACGACATTTATTGGATATTTCAAACTTTTTTAACAAATCAAAAACTGAAAAATTGGGCGTGCAAAATTATTCAGCCCCCTTAAGTTAATACTTTGTAGCGCCACCTTTTGCTGCGATTACAGCTGTAAGTCGCTTGAGGTATGTCTCTATCAGTTTTGCACATCGAGAGACTGAAATTTTTTCCCATTCCTCCTTGCAAAACAGGTCGAGCTCAGTGAGGTTGGATGGGAGCATTTGTGAACAGCAGTTTTCAGTTCTTTTCAAAGATTCTCGATTGGATTCAGGTCTGGACTTTGACTTGGCCATTCTAACACCTGGATATGTTTATTTTTGAACCATTCCATTGTAGATTTTGCTTTATGTTTTGGATCATTGTCTTGTGGGAAGACAAATCTCCGTCCCAGTCTCAGGTCTTTTGCAGACTCCATCAGGTTTTCTTCCAGAATGGTCCTGTATTTGGCTCCATCCATCTTCCCATCAATTTTAACCATCTTCCCTGTACCTGCTGAAGAAAAGCAGGCCCAAACCATGATGCTGCCACCCCCATGTTTGACAGTGGGGATGGTGTGTTCAGGCTGATGAGCTGTGTTGCTTTTACGCCAAACATAACGTTTTGCATTGTTGCCAAAAAGTTCAATTTTGGTTTCATCTGACCAGAGCACCTTCTTCCACATGTTTGGTGTGTCTCCCAGGTGGCTTGTGGCAAACTTTAAACGACACTTTTTATGGATATCTTTAAGAAATGGCTTTCTTCTTGCCACTCTTCCATAAAGGCCAGATTTGTGCAATATACGACTGATTGTTGTCCTATGGACAGAGTCTCCCACCTCAGCTGTAGATCTCTGCAGTTCATCCAGAGTGATCATGGGCCCCTTGGCTGCATCTCTGATCAGTCTTCTCCTTGTATGAGCTGCAAGTTTAGAGGGATGGCCAGGTCTTGGTAGATTTGCAGTGGTCTGATACTCCTTCCATTTCAATATTATTGCTTGCACAGTGCTCCTTGGGATGTTTAAAGCTTGGGAAATCTTTTTGTATCCAAATCCGGCTTTAAACTTCTTCACAACAGTATCTCGGACCTGCCTGGTGTGTTCCTTGTTCTTCATGATGCTCTCTGCGCTTTTAACGGACCTCTGAGACTATCACAGTGCAGGTGCATTTATACGGAGACTTGATTACACACAGGTGGATTGTATTTATCATCATTAGTCATTTAGGTCAACATTGGATCATTCAGAGATCCTCACTGAACTTCTGGAGAGAGTTTGCTGCACTGAAAGTAAAAGGGCTGAATAATTTTGCACGCCCCATTTTTCAGTTTTTGATTTGTTAAAAAAGTTTGAAATATCCAATAAATGTCGTTACACTTCATGATTGTGTCCCAGTTGTTGTTGATTCTTCACAAAAAATACAGTTTTATATCTTTATGTTTGAAGCCTGAAATGTGGCAAAAGGTCGCAAAGTTCAAGGGGGCCGAATACTTTCGCAAGGCACTGTACCTAGACTAACCTACACTAACCTTGACAAAGTTACACTAACCTGGACTAAGCTAGACTAACCTAGACTAAGCTACACTAACCTACACTAACCTACACTAACCTAGACTAAGCTACACTAACCTAGACTATACTACACTAACCTAGACTAACTAATTCACACCTGTGAGTCAATAGAAGCACCTTTGGCAGTGATTACAGAGTATTCTGGGTAAGTTTCTAAGAGCTTTTCACACCTGGATTGTGCAACATTTGCCCATTATTATTTTCAAAATTCTTCAAGTTCTGTCAACTTGGTTGTTGATCTTTAATAGACAACCATTTTCAGGTTTTGCCAAGAAGATATAAGACAAAACTGTAACTCGGCAACTCAGGAACATTCACTGTCTTCTTGGTAAGCAACTTCTTTGCGAGGCATTGGAAACCTCCCTGGAATATGTGGTTGAATCTGTGTTTGAAATTAACCGCATGACTCAGGGACATTACAGATAATTGTATGTGTGGGGTACAGAGATGAGGTAGCCATTCAAAAATCATGTTAAACACTATTATTGCACAGAGTGAGGTTATGCAACTTATCATGTATAGTATAACTGTAACCAGTATAACTGTACCCAGTATAACTGTACCCAGTATAACTGTACATAGTATAACTGTACCTAGTATAACTAGTATAACCGTACCTAGTATAACTAGTATAACTGTACCTAGTATAACTGTACCTAGTATAACTGTACCTAGTATAACTGTACTAAGTATAACTGTACCTAGTATAACTAGTATAACTGTACCTAGTATAACTAGTATAACTGTACCTAGTATAACTGTACCCAGTATAACTGTATCTAGTATAACCGTACCTAGTATAACTAGTATAACTGTACCTAGTATAACTGTACCCAGTATAACTGTATCTAGTATAACTGTACCTAGTATAACTGTACCCAGTATAACTGTACCCAGTATAACTGTACCTAGTATAACTAGTATAAAAGTACCCAGTATAACTGTACCTAGTATAACTGTACCAGTATAACTGTACCCAGTATAACTGTACCTAGTATAACTGTACCTAGTATAACTACTATAACTGTACCCAGTATAATTGTACCTAGTATAACTGTACCCAGTATAACTGTACCCAGTATAACTGTACCTAGTATAACTGTACCTAGTATAACTGTACCCAGTATAACTGTACCTAGTATAACTGTACCTAGTATAACTGTACCCAGTATAACTGTACCTAGTATATCTGTACCTAGTATAACTTGTATAACTGTACCTAGTAAAAACTAGTATAACTGTACCTAGGATAACTAGTATAACTGTACCCAGTATAACTGTACCCAGTATAACTAGTATAACTGTACCCAGTATAACTAGTATAACTGTACTTAGCATAACTGTAACCAGTATAACTAGTATAACTGTACCTAGTATAACTGTACCCAGTATAACTAGTATAACTGTACCCAGTATAACTGTACCTAGTATAACTGTACCCAGTATAACTGTACCAAGTATAACTAGTATAACTGTACATAGTATAACTGTACCCAGTATAACTAGTATAACTGTACCCAGTATAACTGTACCCAGTATAACTGTACCTAGTATAACTGTACCCAGTATAACTGTACCTAGTATAACTGTACCTAGTATAACTGTACCCAGTATAACTGTACCTAGTATAACTGTACCTAGTATAACTAGTATAACTGTACCTAGGATAACTAGTATAACTGTACCCAGTATAACTGTACCCAGTATAACTAGTATAACTGTACCCAGTATAACTAGTATAACTGTACCCAGTATAACTGTACCCAGTATAACTAGTATAACTGTACCTAGTATAACTGTACCTAGTATAACTGTATCCAGTATAACTGTACCCAGTATAACTAGTATAACTGTACATAGTATAACTGTACCCAGTATAACTAGTATAACTGTACCCAGTATAACTGTACCCAGTATAACTAGTATAACTGTACCTAGTATAACTGTACCCAGTATAACTGTACCCAGTATAACTAGTATAACTGTACCCAGTATAACTGTACCCAGTATAACTAGTATAACTGTACCTAGTATAACTGTACATAGTATAACTGTACCTAGTATAACTGTACCCAGTATAACTGTACCTAGCATAACTGTACCTAGTATAACTGTACCTAGTATAACTGTACCCAGTATAACTGTACCTAGTATAACTGTACCCAGTATAACTAGTATAACTGTACCCAGTATAACTGTACCCAGTATAACTGTACCTAGTATAACTGTACCTAGTATAACTAGTATAACTGTACCGAGTATAACTAGTATAACTGTACCCAGTATAACTGTACCTAGTATAACTGTACCCAGACTAACTAGTATAACTGTACCTAGTATAACTGTACCCAGTATAACTGTACCTAGTATAACTGTACCTATGATTACTGTACCTAGGATAACTGTACCTAGTACAACTAGTATAACTGTACCCAGTATAACTGTACCCAGTATAACTGCAACTATATAACTAGTATAACTGTACCTAGGATAACTGTACCTAGGATAACTATACCTAGTATAACTGTACCCAGTATAACTAGTATAACTGTACCCAGTATAACTAGTATAACTGTACCTAGTATAACTGTACCCAGTATAACTAGTATAACTGTACCTAGTATAACTGTACTGACTATAACTGTACCTAGTATAACTGTACCCAGAATAACTAGTATAACTGTACCTAGTATAAC
The DNA here is from genome assembly GCF_045791955.1 of Oncorhynchus clarkii lewisi. Taxonomy (NCBI): domain Eukaryota; kingdom Metazoa; phylum Chordata; class Actinopteri; order Salmoniformes; family Salmonidae; genus Oncorhynchus; species Oncorhynchus clarkii. The sequence goes on along the minus strand of NC_092173.1, from coordinate 36,053,989 downwards.
TGTACCCCGAATAACTAGTATAACTGTACCCAGTATAACTGTACCCAGTATAACTGTACCTGGTATAACTGTACCTAGTATAACTGTACCTAGTATAACTGTACCCAGTATAACTGTACCCAGTATAACTAGTATAACTGTACCTAGTATAACTGTACCCATTATAACTGTACCCATTATAACTGTACCTAGTATAACTGTACCCAGTATAACTAGTATAACTGTACCCAGTATAACTGTACCCAGTATAACTAGTATAACTGTACCCAGTATAACTGTACCTAGTATAACTGTAACCAGAATAACTAGTATAACTGTACCTAGTATAACTGTACCCAGTATAACTGTACCTAGTATAACTGTACCTAGTATAACTGTACCCAGTATAACTAGTATAACTGTACATAGTATAACTGTACCCAGTATAACTAGTATAACTGTACCCAGTATAACTGTACCCAGTATAACTAGTATAACTGTACCTAGTATAACTGTACCCACTATAACTGTACCCAGTATAACTAGTATAACTGTACATAGTATAACTGTACCCAGTATAACTGTACCCAGTATAACTAGTATAACTGTACCCAGTATAACTGTACCCAGTATAACTAGTATAACTGTACCCAGTATAACTAGTATAACTGTACCTATTATAACTGTACCCAGTATAACTAGTATAACTGTACCTAGTATAACTGTACCTAGTATAACTGTACCCAGAATAACTAGTATAACTGTACCCAGTATAACTGTACCTAGTATAACTGTACCTAGTATAACTGTACCTAGTATAACTGTACCCAGTATAACTAGTATAACTGTACCTAGTATAACTGTACCCAGTATAACTGTACCCAGTATAACTGTACCCAGTATAACTAGTATAACTGTACCCAGTATAACTGTACCTAGTATAACTGTAACCAGAATAACTAGTATAACTGTACCTAGTATAACTGTACCCAGTATAACTATACCGAGTATAACTGTACCTAGTATAACTGTACCCAGTATAACTAGTATAACTGTACATAGTATAACTGTACCCAGTATAACTAGTATAACTGTACCCAGTATAACTGTACCCAGTATAACTAGTATAACTGTACCTAGTATAACTGTACCCACTATAACTGTACCCAGTATAACTAGTATAACTGTACATAGTATAACTGTACCCAGTATAACTGTACCCAGTATAACTAGTATAACTGTACCCAGTATAACTGTACCCAGTATAACTAGTATAACTGTACCCAGTACAACTGTACCCAGTATAACTAGTATAACTGTACCCAGTATAACTGTACCCAGTATAACTAGTATAACTGTACCCAGTATAACTAGTATAACTGTACCTATTATAACTGTACCCAGTATAACTAGTATAACTGTACCTAGTATAACTGTACCTAGTATAACTGTACCCAGAATAACTAGTATAACTGTACCCAGTATAACTGTACCTAGTATAACTGTACCTAGTATAACTGTACCCAGTATAACTGTACCTAGCATAACTGTACCTAGTATAACTGTACCTAGTATAACTGTACCCAGTATAACTGTACCTAGTATAACTGTACCCAGTATAACTAGTATAACTGTACCTAGTATAACTGTACCCAGTATAACTGTACCCAGTATAACTGTTACCTGTATAACTAGTATAACTGTACCGAGTATAACTAGTATAACTGTACCCAGTATAACTGTACCTAGTATAACTGTACCCAGACTAACTAGTATAACTGTACCTAGTATAACTGTACCCAGTATAACTGTACCTAGTATAACTGTACCTAGGATTACTGTACCTAGGATAACTGTACCTAGTATAACTAGTATAACTGTACCCAGTATAACTGTACCCAGTATAACTGCACCTATATAACTAGTATAACTGTACCTAGGATAACTGTACCTAGGATAACTAGTATAACTGTACCCAGTATAACTGTATCTGGTATAACTGTACCTAGTATAACTGTACCTAGTATAACTAGTATAACTGTACCTAGTATACCTGTACCCAGTATAACTGTACCTAGTATAACTGTACCTAGTATAACTGTACCCAGTATAACTAGTATAACTGTACCTAGTATAACTAGTATAACTGTACCTAGTATAACTGTACCTAGTATAACTGTACCTAGTATAACTAGTATAACTGTACCTAGTATAACTAGTATAACTGTACCTAGTATAACTGTACCTAGTATAACTGTACCTAGTATAACTAGTATAACTGTACCTAGTATAACTAGTATAACTGTACCTAGTATAACTAGTATAACTGTACCTAGTATAACTGTACCTAGTATAACTGTACCTAGTATAACTAGTATAACTGTACCTAGTATAACTGTACCTAGTATAACTGTACCCAGTATAACTGTACCTAGCATAACTAGTATAACTGTACCTAGTATAACTAGTATAACTGTACCTAGTATAACTGTACCTAGTATAACTAGTATAACTGTACCTAGTATAACTGTACCTAGTATAACTGTACCCAGTATAACTGTACCTAGTATAACTAGTATAACTGTACCTAGTATAACTAGTATAACTGTACCTAGTATAACTGTACCTAGTATAACTGTACCTAGTATAACTAGTATAACTGTACCCAGTATAACTGTACCTAGTATAACTAGTATAACTGTACCTAGTATAACTAGTATAACTGTACCCAGTATAACTGTACCTAGTATAACTAGTATAACTGTACCTAGTATAACTGTACCTAGTATAACTGTACCTAGTATAACTAGTATAACTGTACCTAGTATAACTGTACCTAGTATAACTGTACCCAGTATAACTGTACCTAGTATAACTAGTATAACTGTACCTAGTATAACTAGTATAACTGTACCTAGTATAACTAGTATAACTGTGCCTAGTATAACTGTACCTAGTATAACTGTACCTAGTATAACTGTACCTAGTATAACTGCCATGTAAGCCTGTTTCAAACAAACACACAGGGAGCAATGTTATTCTGTTCATACTGTTTCCCTGACAACAGAGATGTTTCTGTATTTAACCAGAAAAGTCAGTTCAGAACAAATTCTTATTTACAATGACAGCCTACCCCAGCCGACACTGGGCCAATTGTGCACCGCCCTATAGGACACCCAATCACAGTCGAAGTTGATGCAGCCTGGATTTGAACCAGGGACTACAGTTGACACCTTTTGCACTGAGATGCAGTGCCTTAGACCACTGCGCCACTCGGGAGCCCATAGGTGTGGGGGAGGGTGTTTGTGTCTGTGTCCGTGTGTGTGCTCTTCAAAACTCGTCTCGAAACTGTGAAAAGAAGCTCTTAATAAAAGCCATCAAGTCAAACACAAACACAAGCAGACAGACAGACAGACAGACAGACAGACAGACAGACCGATAGAGAGAGAGACACAGACAGACAGACAGACAGACAGACAGACAGACAGACTCACCAGCACGGACATACAGGTAACTGACAATATAAAGAAAATACCAACACAAAGGGTCTTAATAGGGCCACCAAGCATTTCACTACACTCCCCCATCTGTTAACCATGTGTATGTGACCAATACAATTTGATTTGATGAGCCAGTACAGTTCCAATGTCCCTACCTGGGCTCGAACCAGGGACCATCTGCACACATCAACAACTGCCTCCCACAAAGCATCGTTACCTATCGCTCCACAAATGGCAGAGCAAGAGAAAAAACAATTTTAAGATCTCAGAGCGAGTGACGTCACCAATTGAAACGCTATTAGCCGCACCGCTAACTAGCTAGCCATTTCACACCGGTTACAGCTGCAATTCTATGGGAATGATGAGACACCATTCTTCCATGAGAAATTACATTATCTGGTGTTGTTGGTGGTGGAAAACGCTGTCTCAGGAGCTCCTCCAGAATCTCCCATAAGTGTTCAATTAGGTTGATATCTGGTGACTGAGACGGCCCTGGCATGTAGTTTACAATGTTTTCATGCTCATCAAACCGTTCAGTGACCACTCGTGCCATGTGGATGGGGTCATTGTCATCCTATTTGAGCATAGCCATGGGAGCCAAAATAATGGCCTGCCCAGCATTTTTATACATGACTTTAAGCATGATGGAATGATAATTGCTGAATTGAGTCCAGATCCACACCTGCGTGGAAGCACCTGCTTTCAATATACTTTGTATCCCTCATTTACTAAAGTGTTTCCATTATTCTGGCAGTTACCGGTTTTATTCTGGTAATTAAGTTTTTTTTATTCTGTCAGTTACCTGTTTTATTCTGTCAGTTACCTGTTTTATTCTGTCAGTTACCTGTTTTATTCTGGCTGTTACCTGTTTTATTCCGGCTGTTACCTGTTTTATTCTGGCTGTTACCTGTTTTATTCCGGCTGTTACCTGTTTTATTCCGGCTGTTACCTGTTTTATTCCGGTTGTTACCTGTTTTATTCCGGCTGTTACCTGCTTTATTCCGGCTGTTACCTGTTTTATTCCGGCTGTTACCTGTTTTATTCCGGCTGTTACCTGTTTTATTCCGGCTGTTACCTGTTTTATTCCGGCTGTTACCTGTTTTATTCCGGCTGTTACCTGTTTTATTCCGGCTGTTACCTGTTATATTCCGGCTGTTACCTGTTATATTCCGGCAGTTACCTGTTTTATTCCGGCAGTTACCTGTTTTATTCCGGCAGTAACCTGTTTTATTCTGGCAGTTACCTGTTTTATTCTGGCAGTTACCTGTTTATTCTGGCAGTTACCTGTTTTATTCTGGCAGTTACCCGTTTTATTCTGGCAGTTACCCGTTTTGTTCTGGCTGTTGCCAAATTTGTCTGGCAGTTACCTGTTTTATTCTGACAGTTACATGTACAGTGGGGCAAAAAAGTATTTAGTCAGCCACCAATTGTGCAAGTTCTCCCACTTAAAAAGATGAGAGAGGCCTGTAATTTTCATCATAGGTACACTTCAACTCTGACAGACAAAATGAGAAAACCATTTCCAGAAAATCACATTGTAGGCTTTTTAATGAAGTTATTTGCAAATGGTGGAAAATAAGTATTTGGTCATCTACAAACAAGCAAGATTTCTGGCTCTCACAGACCTGTAACTTCTTCTTTAAGAGGCTCCTCTGTCCTCCACTCGTTACCTGTATTAATGGCACCTGTTTGAACTTGTTATCAGTATAAAAGACACCTGTCCACAACCTCAAACAGTCACACTCCAAACTCCACTATGGCCAAGACCAAAGAGCTGTCAAAGGACACCAGAAACAAAATTGTAGACCTGCACCAGGCTGGGAAGACTGAATCTGCAATAGGTAAGCAGCTCGGTTTGAAGAAATCAACTGTGGGAACAATTATTAGGAACTGGAAGACATACAAGACCACTGATAATCTCCCTCGATCTGGAGCTCCACGCAAGATCTCACCCCGGGGGACCTAGTCCCTAGGTGACCTAGTGAATGACCTGCAGAGAGCTGGGACCAAAGTAACAAAGCCTACCATCAGTAACACACTACGCCGCCAGGGACTCAAATCCTGCAGTGCCAGACGTGTCCCTCTGCTTAAGCCAGTACATGTCCAGGCCCATCTGAAGTTTGCTAGAGAGCATTTGGATGATCCAGATTGGGAGAATGTCATATGGTCAGATGAAACCAAAATATAGCTTTTTGGTAAAAAAATCTACTCGTTGTGTTTGGAGGACAAAGAATGCTGAGTTGCATCCAAAGAACACCATACCTACTGTGAAGCATGGGGGTGGAAACATCATGCTTTGGGGCTGTTTTTCTGCAAAGGGACCAGGACGACTGATCCGTGTAAAGGAAAGAATGAATGGGGCCATATATCGTGAGATTTTGAGTGAAAACCTCCTTCCATCAGCAAGGGCATTGAAGATGAAATGTGGCTGGGTCTTTCAGCATGACAATGATCCCAAACACACCGCCCGGGCAACGAAGGAGTGGCTTCGTAAGAAGCATTTCAAGGTTCTGGAGTGGCCTAGCCAGTCTCCAGATCTCAACCCCATAGAAAATCTTTGGAGGGAGTTGAAAGTACATGTTGCCCAGCAACAGCCCCAAAACATCACTGCTCTAGAGGAGATCTGCATGGAGGAATGGGCCAAAATACCAGCAACAGTGTGTGAAAACCTTGTGAAGACTTACAGAAAACGTTTGACCTCTGTCATTGCCAACAAAGGGTATATAACAAAGTATTGAGATAAACTTTTGTTATTGACCAAATACTTATTTTCCATCATAATTTGCAAATAAATTCATGAAAAATCCTACAATGTGATTTTCTGGATTTTTTTTCTCATTTTGTCTGTCATAGTTGAAGTGTACCTATGATGAAAATTACAGGCCTCTCTCATCTTTTTAAGTGGTAGAACTTGCACAATTGGTGGCTGACTAAATACTTTTTTGCCCCACTGTATGTGATAGAGAAAAAGACAGGGGAGAGCAAGAGAGAGTGAGAGAGGAACATGAGGGAGATGAAAAAGTTAAAAGAGATTGAGACGGGGAGAGAGGAGCTAAGAGAAAATAGAGGAAGAAAAACGTTCCTGATATTGCTTGGAGACAACTTAGGAAAACATGTTGTGATGCATCATTTATACTGGCTTCATGGTGTGTGAGATGGTAAAACAGCATGTGTGTGTGTGTGTGTGTGTGTGTGTGTGTGTGTGTGTGTGTGTGTGTGTGTGTGTGTGTGTGTGTGTGTGTGTGTGTGTGTGTGTGTGTGTGTGTGTGTGAGGGAGGGGGTATATAGCAAAGAATGAAACCTCGCTGACGGTGTGTGTGTGTCAGGTTCATTAATGAAAGGACATGTTTTATGGGAACGATGGATTCACATCTCACTGGAACCTTCCGTCAGCTATCCACACACACACCATCTGTCTGCTATTACAACCAACACATGCATGCACTGACAAGAGACAGAGAGCGAAAGAGAGAGATAGCGAGCGATAGAGAGAGATAGAAAGAGAGGGAGGGAGAGGGAGTGAGAGAAAGAGAGAATGAGAGACAGAGACAGAAAGAGGGGAGAGAGAGGGGTGAGAGAGGGGTGAGAGCGAGAGAGAGAGGGGGGGAGAGAGAGAGAGGTGAGAGCGAGAGAGAGAGAGGCTATTAAAGAAAGACAGATCGATCAGGCAGAGAGATGGACAGATGAGGTAAAGAGATGGATAGATGGAAAAGGAAAGGAGTGAGAGAGGATCTGCAGATCAATCTTTTCTTCAGAAAAAAATATTAAGGATTTATTTTGAATTAGAAAAGTGCAGAGAGAAGAGGGAGAGGAGAGGGGGAAAGAAGTGATGGATGGAGGAGAGGAAATAAATAGAGGAGAGGAATGAAGAGAGAAATGGGAGAGAAGGGGAGAAAACATGGATAGGAGAGGTGAATTGAAAGACAGATGTAGATGGAGGAGATGGAGAAGAGATGGAGAACAGATGGAGGAGAGATGGAAGAGAAGGGAGAGATGGAGGAGAGATGGAGGAGGGGAGAGATGGAAGAGGGAGATAGAGGAGATATGGAGAGATGGAGGAGAGATGGAAGAGAGATGGAGGAGAGATGGAAGAGAGGGGGAGATGGAGGAGAGATGGAGGAAAGATGGAAGAAAAGGGAGAGGGAGGAGAGATGGAGGAGGGGAGAGATGGAAGAGGGAGAGATAGAGGAGAGATGGAGATGGAGGAGAGATGGAAGAGAGATGGAGGAGAGATGGAAGAGAGGGGGAGATGGAGGAGAGATGGAAGAGAGATGGAAGATAGGGAGAGATGGAGGAGAGATGGGGAGAGATGGAGGAGAGATGGAGGAGAGATGGAGAGATGGGGAGAGATGGAAGAGGGGGGAGAGATGGAGGAGAGATGGAGGAGAGATGGAGGAGAGGGGAGAGATGGAGGAGAGATGGATGAGAGGGGAGAGATGGAGGAGAAGGGAGAGATGGAGGTAACTGAAAGGTTGCTGGATCGAATCCCAAGAGCTGACAAGGTAAAAATCTGTCGTTCTGCCCCTGAACAAGGCAGTTAACCCACTGTTCCCCAGTAGGCTGTCATTGTAAATAAGGATTTGTTCTTAATTAACTGACTAGCCTAGTAAAAATAGATGGAGAAGAGGAGTTGAGACGGGCGATGGAAGAGAAGTGAGCAGGAAAGCAAGCTGTCAGGTCCATTTCCTGAGGACCAGTAGAGGAGACAGCCGATTTAATCAGATCGATCACTCCTGATTCAAGTCAAAATGTGACGTTTTTGCAGGTGCCCAGGATGTCAGGAGACACCTTCAAAACTGTCCACAAGGGGCAAATATGTAAAAACAAGTGTCCGGCCCAGGGATTGAACCTGTTTAGACCACAAAGAGTTAGCAAGGCAAGTCTTAATTCATGTCTAAACTGCACCTGGAGTACGCTGTCTGTTTTATCTCTATCGCAGACCTTCATCCTTAACTTAACCGTAGAGTTGTTTCTTTGTGCCTAAATGGTCTGGAGTTATTGAGCGAGCTGTGTGCCTAAATACAGCACGTCGGAAGATTAAGTCAAAAATAGACGTTTGTCCAAGGAGTCTATGATATCTTGTTGGATTGGACACACACACAGACACACACACGTTGTCAGTGTAGACAGAATATTACCGGGCTGCTCCTTGGAACAGGCATTGATAAACCACATCCGGTCAGATGTGGTTAGAATAGGGAAGATCTAACACGATCTGATTGATAATGATGGTGGTTGATGTGCCTGTTTAACATGCTGCCTAGCTCTCTGCACTGTGTGTGTGTGTGTGTGTGTGTGTGTAGCATGCTGGCTAACCCTCTGCACGTGTGTTGCGAGGTTTAACATCATGAGATTGATAACTAGGTGTGCTGCAGGGGGAATTAGATTGTGCTAGAATAGTAATATCCAGCTATAATGTAATGTCATAATAAAACGATGTAATATAATACTGCACAGTAGAATAAACAGTAAAGTGATTATGTAAAGCAATATGATGTAATGTTTCTGCTTGTTTGTGTGTGTGTGGGGGGGGGGGGGGGAGGAGAGAGAGAGAGAGAGAGAGAGAGACAGAGAGAGACAGAGAGAGAGAGAGAGAGAGAGAGAGACAGAGACAGAGACAGAGAGAGACAGAGGGAGAGAGAGAGAGAGAGAGAGAGAGAGAGAGAGAGAGAGAGAGAGAGAGAGAGAAACCCAAAGCCAAGGATAGTCAAATGTCAGAAAACTGTTTATAGTTTACAATCTTATCGTCTTAAAGACAGTTTTTACTTGGCAGTCAGTTTGTACAAGGTACCAGTTGTGTCTCACCCCAGACTGATTGGTACCTAATCCATGCAGGAGTGTCTGAGATTGATTCATCAATTCAAGGTACCAGTTGAAGTCCAAAGTTTACCTACACCGTAGGCAAATACATTTAAACTTTCACATTTAATCCTAGTAAAGATTCCCTGTTTTAGGTCAGTTAGTATCACCACTTCATTTTAAGAATGTGAAATGTCAGAATAATATTAGAGAGAAGGATTTATTTCAGCTTGTATTTCTTTCATCACATTCCCAGTGGGTCAGAAGTTTACATACACTCAATTTGTATTTGGTAGCATTGCCTTTAAATTGTTTAACTTGGGTCAAACGTTTCGGGTAGCCTTCCACAAGGTTCCCTTCCACAAGCTTCCCACAATAAGTTGGGTGAATTTTGGCCCATTCCTCCTGGCAGAGCTGGTGTAACTGAGTCAAATTTGTAGGCCTCCTTGCTCGCACACGCTTTTTCAGTTCTGCCCACACATTTTCTGTGAGATTGAGGTCAGGGCTTTGTGATGACCACTCCAATACCTTGACTTTGTTGTCCTTAAGCCATTTTGCCACAACTTTGGAAGTATGCTTGGGGTCATTGTCCATTTGGAAGACCCATTTGCGACCAAGCTTTAACTTCCTGACTGATGTCTTGAGATGTTGCTTCAATATATCCACATCATTTTCCTTTCTCATGTTGCCATCTATTTTGTGAAGTGCACTAGTCCCTGCTGCAGTAAAGCACCCCCCCCCCCCCCCAACATGATGCTGCCAGCCCCGTGATTCACCGTTGGGATGGTGTTTTTCGGCTTGCAAGCCTCCCCCTTTTTCCTCCTAACATAACGATGGTCATTATGACCAAAGTTCTATTTTGGTTTCATCAGACCAGAGGACATTTCTCCAAAAAGTATGATCTTTGTCCCCATGTGCAGTTGAAAACCGTAGTCTGTCTTTTTTATGGTGGTTTTGGAGCAGTGGCTTCTTCCTTGCTGAGCGGCCTTTCAGGTTATGTCGTTATAGGACTCGTTTTACTGTGGATATACTGTAGATACTTTTGTACCGGTTTCCTCCAGCATCTTCACAAGGTCCTTTGCTGTTGTTCTGGGATTGATATGCACTTTTCGCACCAAAGTACGTTCATCTCTAGGAGACAGAACGAGTCTCCTTCCTGAGCAGTATGACGTCTGCGTGGTCCCATGGTGTTTATACTTGCATACTATTGTTTGTACAGATGAACGTGGTACCTTCAGACGTTTGGAAATTGCTCCCAAGGATGAACCATACTTGTGGAGGTCTACAATTTTTTTCTGAGGTCTTGGCTGAAATCTTTAGATTTTCCCATGATGTCAAGCAAAGAGGCACTGAGTTTGAAGGTAGGCCTTGAAATACATTCATAGGTACACCTCCAATTGACTCAAATGATTCTGGAATTTTCCAAGCTGTTTAAAGGCACAGTCAACTTAGTGTATGTAAACTTCTGACCCACTGGAACTGTGATACAGTGAATGATAAGTGAAATAATCTGTCTGTAAACAATTGTTGGAAAAATGACTTGTGTCATGCACAAAGTAGATGTCCTAACCGACTTGTCAAAAGTATGGTTTGTTACAAAGAAATTTGTGGAGTGGTTGAAAAACGAGTTTTAATGACTCCAAACTAAGTGATTGTAAACTTCAACTTCAATTTAATTGAAACGGAGAGACCACACAACCACTCCTCCAATCTCCAGACTGTTCACAATGTGGCCAGTTCTTATTTCCAGATTGTTTACAACATGACCAGCTGTTATCTTATCTCCAGATTGTTTACAACGTGACCAGCTGATATCTTATCTCCAGATTGTTTACAACATGACCAGCTGTTATCTCCAGATTTTTTACAACATGATCAGCTGTTATCTTATCTCCAGATTGTTTACAACATGACCAGCTGTTATCTCCAGATTGTTTACAACGTGACCAGCTGTTATCTTATCTCCAGATTGTTTACAACATGACCAGCTGTTATCTCCAGATTGTTTACAACGTGACCAGCTGTTATCTTATCTTCAGATTGTTTACAACGTGACCAGCTGTTATCTTATCTTCAGATTGTTTACAATGTGGCTAGTTCTTATTTCTAGATGGTTTACAACGTGACCAGCTGTTATCTTATTTCCAGATTGTTTACAATGTGGCCAGTTCTTATTTTCAGATTGTTTACAACGTGACCAGCTGTTATCTCCAGATTGTTTACAACGTGACCAGCTGTTATCTTATCTCCAAATTGTTTACAACATGACCAGCTGTTATCTCCAGATTGTTTACAACATGACCAGCTGTTAACTCCAGATTGTTTACAACATGACCAGCTGTTATCTCCAGATTGTTTACAACATGACCAGCTGTTATCTTATCTCCAGATTGTTTACAACATGACCAGCTATTATCTCCAGATTGTTTACAACGTGACCAGCTGTTATCTCCAGATTGTTTACAACATGACCAGCTGTTGTCTTATCTCCCCATGTTTAGGTAAAAGGTTGGAGTTTGATCCTAGATAGACTATACCCACCAATACATCATCTCACCAAGGCACTAAAGCATGTCCAGAAGCATTATTATTATTGGAAATGCAAAGAGTACACTTACATGCAGTGGGTCTTAGGTACAGAGTAGAGGTGTGTTTCAGTAAATGCTTTTAGAGTCAAACACACCACAACAACACCCCACCACACACCAAACCACACCACACCACACAGGAACACACCACAACAGACCACAATAACACAACAACACATCACCCACCACAACAGTAAGGCTGTGAAAAAAATCTTGGTTCAACAGAGAGTCATCTGTTCTTTCGACCAATCGATTGGTTGAAATTTTTTAACATGTATTTTTCCATATGTAGACACATCTTATGTGTTTTAATCAAATCAACTACATGCATTGAGCTTGTCTGATGCTTTAAGCGCACTATTTGATTAAATAATGATGGCACTGAAGAGGACAGCTGACGTTTTACATGCCCGTAACCAATTGTGCTATTTTGTTAGTTTTTTGCATTGTTTGTTATTTTGTATATAATGTTGATGATACCGTCTCTTATGACCAAAAATAACCTCTGGACATCAGAACTGGGATTTCTCACCACGCACTGGAAGAAGCTTTTTCCTTTAACGAGTCTGTTGAGAAAGATATACTGCTCTCCTGGGAACAGGCCCAGATCCCCGTCATTTGCGTGAAGAAAAGATGGAGGAAAAGAGGACGCAGATCGGGCTGCTTTTTGAGAATCCATAGGGGAGCGAGTCAATTCAATTCTACTTGCTAACATGCAATCATTGGAAGACAAAATTGATGACCTACGATTACGATTATCCTACCAACAGGACATTAAGAACTGTAATATCTTATGTTTCACCGAGTCGTGGCTGAACGTCAACACAGATAATATAGAGCTGGAGGGATTTTCAATGCAACGGCAGAACAGGGAAGTTACGTCTGGGGGGGTGGGGTGTGTGTCTTTTTGTCAATAACCGCTGCCTTAAAGAAGTCTCGAGGTATTGCTCGCCTGAGGTAGAGTACCTTATGATAAGCTGTAGACCACAGTATCTACCAAGAGAGTTCTCATCTATATTATTCGTAGCCGTCTATTTACCACCACAGACAGATGCTGGCACTAAGACGTCATTCAACCAACTCTATAAGGCCATAAGCAAACAAGAAAATGCTCACCCCGGCGCTCCTAGTGGCCGGGGAATTTACCAGCATGTCACATGTGCAACCAGAGGGAAAAAAAAACTCTAGACCACCTTTACTCCACAAACAGAGATGCATATAAAGCTCTCCCCCACCCTCCATTTGGCAAATATGACCATAATTCTATCCTCCTGATTGCTGCTTACAAGCAAAAACTAAAGCAGGAAGTAACAGTGACTCGCTCAATATGGAAGTGGTCAGATGACGCGGATGCTACACTACAGGACTGCTAGCACAGACTGGAATAAGTTTCCGGGATTCATCCAATGGCATTGAGGAGCATACCACCTCAGTCATCGGCTTCATCAATAAGTGCATCGACAACGTCGTCCCAACAGTGACCAAACATACATATCCCAACCAGAAGCCATGGATTACAGGCAACATCCGCATCGAGCTAAAGGCTAGAGCTGCCGCTTTCAAGGAGTGGGACACAAATCTGGACACCTATAAGAAATCACACTATGCCCTCAGTCGAACCATCATTCATTGAATCCTACTACACCGGCTCTGACGCTCGTCGGATGTGGCAGGGCTTGAAAACCCAGATGTGAGCTGCCCAGTGAATCGAGCCTACCAGACAAGCTAAATGCTTATTATGCTCACTTTGAGGCAAGCAACACTTAAGCATGCATGAGAGCACCAGCTGTTCTGGATGACTGTGTGATAACGCTCTCGGTAGCCGATGTGAGCAAGACCTTTAAACAGGTCAACATTCACAAAGCTGTAGGGCCAGAGAGATTACCAGGACATGTACTCAAAGCTTATCTACATGTACATATTACCTCTAACCTGTACCCCCGCACACTGACTCGGTACCAGTACCCCCTGTATTTAGCCTCGTTACTGTTATGTTATTGCGTTACTTTTTATTATTTTTTACTTTTGTTTATTTGTTAAATATTTTCTTAACTCTTCTTGAACTGCAATGTTGGTTAAGAGCTTGTAAGTAAGCATTTCACGTTTTATTTAATTTTATTTAACTAAGACAGGTAAAGGGGAAGCCAGATGTGTGGAATACATTGGACTAGTTGTGGAAAATACTGGAGATCAAGAAAAACAAGGTTAGGAGCCAGCGCTTAGTGCATATTATGTGTTCCAAACAGCTGCTGTAAAATTACACAAAATAAATTAGAAGCATAGCAGAGTGTCACGGATCCCCCGGTTCTGCTGCTCATTCCATTCACCAGTTACAGATCCCCCCGGTTCTGCTGCTCATTCCATTCACCAGTTTCAGATCCCCCCCGGTTCTGCTGCTCACTCCATTCACCAGTTACAGATCCCCCCGGTTCTGCTGCTCATTCTATTCACCAGTTTCAGATCCCCCGGTTCTGCTGCTCATTCCATTCACCAGTTACAGATCCCCCGGTACTGCTGCTCATTCCATTCACCAGTTTCAGATCCCCCCGGTTCTGCTGCTCACTCCATTCACCAGTTACAGATCCCCCCGGTTCTGCTGCTCATTCCATTCACCAGTTTCAGATCCCCCGGTACTGCTGCTCATTCCATTCACCAGTTTCAGATCCCCCCGGATCTGCTGCTCATTCCATTCACCAGTTACAGATCCCCCCGGTTCTGCTGCTCATTCCATTCACCAGTTTCAGATCCCCCCGGTTCTGCTGCTCATTCCATTCACCAGTTACAGATCCCCCCGGTTCTGCTGCTCATTCCATTCACCAGTTTCAGATCCCCCCGGTTCTGCTGCTCATTCCATTCACCAGTTACAGATCCCCCCGGTTCTGCTGCTCATTCTATTCACCAGTTTCAGATCCCCCCAGTTCTGCTGCTCATTCCATTCACCAGTTTCAGATCCCCCCGGTTCTGCTGCTCATTCCATTCACCAGTTTCAGATCCCCCCCGGTTCTGCTGCTCATTCCATTCACCAGTTTCAGATCCCCCCGGTTCTGCTGCTCATTCCATTCACCAGTTTCAGATCCCCCCAGTTCTGCTGCTCATTCCATTCACCAGTTTCATTCCATTCACCCTCTGTTCCCCATTGTCTTGTCTCATTACGCACACCTGGTTCCCATTCCCCCTGATTAGTATGTTATATATGTGCCCTCTGTTCCCCATTGTCTTGTCTCATTATGCACACCTGGTTCCCATTCCCCCTGATTAGTATGTTATATATGTGCCCTCTGTTCCCCATTGTCTTGTCTCATTACGCACACCTGGTTCCCATTCCCCCTGATTAGTATGTTATATATGTGCCCTCTGTTCCCCATTGTCTTGTCGGTTATTGTCCCATGTCCGTTGGTACTACGTGATATTGTTATTACGGGTCTCATCCCGTGTATTATTTTGAGGTTTACACCTCACTTTTTTGTTTAGGGTTACATCACTGTGTTATATATATATATATACATGTCTGTTTTGGGCTTTGTCCCCATCGTTTTCATGGTACTTTATTTTGGGTGGAGAAATAAAACCCAGATTTCGTATTCCTGCGCCTGTCTCCTATCATTACACAGCGTGACAGAGTCTGTTGTAACTTGTTTTATTTTCTTTTTGTAAAGCCTTTATTACAGCAAATAGTAAAACAGTCGCATGTATTCGTGAATGCCGAAACGGAGCGGTTTATTTATTGTTCACGCCATTTATTTAAGGTTCGCTGTGTTATTTTATTTGAACTAAAATGCTTGACTGCACTTCAAATCACGAATGACTCGTATGCTGTGGGATGACATGAACAAATGAATGACTGATTGATATAGTACTGTAGCCTATATAAGTATTGAAATATAGGCCTAAGTAAATGATGGTGTTAAGACTAAACGGGATGCTCTCTGAGGCCTACAGCTCGATGGTGGCTATACAAGGTTGCTATACTAAACCTAATTCTTAGACAATTAAGGCAATGACTGTTTTCTCGTCTCTGCTGCCTCCGCCAGATTATTCTCAACACCAATAAGCTGGTTTACTTTGCTATTACATAGCGGATGCTATTACATGGTCTAGGAAATGGCCCCAATTCAACAGCACACTGATATTTCAGAACCGCGGACAGCGACCGATTTCAAACGTTGGAGAAAGCGCATTTGTTATAATTGATTGTTTATTTTTATTAGTGTTGCACCGTTCTTACATAATATAAACATATACAATTTCAGTAGCACATGTTTTAGACTGATAGACTGTGCCACGGCCTCCACAGTGGATTAGTCCACTCAGACAGGAGCCAATCAGAAAGGTGTCTGCTACTGCTCGACTAAAGAAATCTTGGTCGACCAACAGCGTATCGACCAAACAATCGACCAGTTGACACAATGGGGTCAGCCCTACAACACACCACACCACAATACATTTCAACACCACAAACCACAATTCACCACCACAACACACCACACCATACCACCAAACCACAACACACCACACCATACCACCAAACCACAACACACCACACCACACCACCAAACCACAACACACCACAATACATTTCAACACCACAAACCACAATTCACCACCACAACACACCACACCATACCACCAAACCACAACACACCACACCATACCACCAAACCACAACACACCACACCACACCACCAAACCACAACACACCACAATACATTTCAACACCACAAACCACAATTCACCACCACAACACACCACACCATACCACCAAACCACAACACACCACACCATACCACCAAACCACACCACAATACATTTCAACACCACAAACCACAATACACCACCACAAGACATCACCACAACACACCACACCACACCATACCACCAAACCACATCACAATACATTGCAACACCACAAACCACCACCACAACACATCACCACAACACACCATACCACATCAAACCACACCAAAACCACAACACACAGGAGAAACTTGGCCTCTGGATAAACACTAAGGAGGGAGAGCTCTCCACCACACACACACACACACACACACACACACAGGAGTCAACCACAATACAGTAGAGCTCTCAAATAAAGGAATGCATTTGTGTGGGTGCATGTGTGTACCGGCTTACGTTCATTTGTGTGCATTGGCAGGTCAGAGCAAAAGATCAATCTCTACTGTCGCTGTGAAACTGGAAAAATGACAAATGCACTCAGCCATTACACTAACTAAGAGAGCAGAAACTAACACTCCAACACACACTCACACACACACACACACACACACACACACACACACACACACACACACACACACACACACACACACACACACACACTAACACACACACTAACTAAGAGAGCAGAAACTGTAACACTCCAACACACACTCACACACACACTCACTCACACACACACTCACACACTAACACACACACTAACACACACACTAACACACACTCACACACTCACACAAACACTCCAACACACACACACACACACACTAACACTCACACACACTAACACACTCACACACACACACACACACACACACACTCACACACACTAACACACACACACACTAACACACACTAACACACACACACTAACACACTAACACTCCAACACACACACACACACACACACACACTAACACACTCACTCACACACACACACACACACACTAACACACACACACACACACACACACACACACACACACACACACACTAACACACACACACACACACACTAACACACACACACACTAACACACACACACACACACACACACAGCTCAGTGTTTGACTCTGCACTCTGTCTTTATTACAGCAAATAGTAAAACAGTAGCATGTATTCGTGAATGCCGAAACGGAGCGGTTTATTTATTGTTCACGCCATTTATTTAAGGTTCGCTGTGTTATTTTATTTGAACTAAAATGCTTGACTGCACTTCAAATCACGAATGACTCGTATGCTGTGGGATGACATGAACAAATGAATGACTGATTGATATAGTACGTCTGCTAAATGACTCACTACTGTAAGTCTCTGGATAAGAGAGTCTGCTAAATGACTCACTACTGTACGTCTCTCTGGATAAGAGTGTCTGCTAAATGACTCACTACTGTACGTCTCTCTGGATAAGACCGTCTGCTAAATGACTCACTACTGTAAGTCTCTGGATAAGACCGTCTGCTAAATGACTCACTACTGTAAGTCTCTGGATAAGAGAGTCTGCTAAATGACTCACTGCTGTAAGTCTCTCTGGATAAGAGTGTCTGCTAAATGACTCACTGCTGTAAGTCTCTCTGGATAAGAGTGTCTGCTAAATGACTCACTACTGTAAGTCTCTCTGGATAAGAGAGTCTGCTAAATGACTCACTACTGTAAGTCTCTCTGGATAAGAGAGTCTGCTAAATGACTCACTACTGTACGTCTCTCTGGATAAGAGTGTCTGCTAAATGACTCACTACTGTAAGTCTCTCTGGATAAGAGAGTCTGCTAAATGACTCCAATGTAAATGTTATAAAGTAACGTAAATTCAATGTGAAATCAACAAAAAACGTCACCATGTCATTGGATTGTGGATAACATTTGGGTGAAAAAAAAACAAACAATTCCCTTAAATTGATGACTTCTGCAAATCTAATCCGTTTTCTATGTTGATCCAGGATTTAATTTGAAACAATTTCAATGCACGCACGCACACACACACACACACACACACACACACACACACACACACACACACACACACACACACACACACACACACACACACACACACACACACACACACACACACACACACACACACACACACACACACACACACACAGCGATCCCTCAGCGGAGTCCCTACCATGGCATAACACTGGAAACACACACACACACACACACTGTAGATGTGAGGCTCTGAATGTGACCTTGTGTCTGCAGTGAAACAGAAGTGAAGGCAGTATGCTGTACGTGTATACACCTTTCCTTCTATCTGCAGATAAAGATACCTCATCTAATCTAAACAGGTGCAAATCAGGAGATAAGAACATTGTAAATGGACAAATGCAGAAGACAAAACATAAATCTGTAAAAAATATTTTGTGAAATAACATTGTTGATAATACAGAGTGTATAGACGTATACATGTAAATGGCTGAGTAAAATGTTGCACTAGAATAGACTAAAGGACTACACATACCGATGTCAAAGGACTACACATACCGATGTCAAAGGACTACACATACCAATGTCAAAGGACTACACATACCAATGTCAAAGGACTACACATACCAATGTCAAAGGACTACACATACCAATGTCAAAGGACTACACATACCAATGTCAAAGGACTACGAATACCAATGTCAAAGGACTACACATTCCAATGTCAAAGGACTACACATTCCAATGTCAAAGGACTACACATACCAATGTCAAAGGACTACGAATACCAATGTCAAAGGACTACGCATACCAATGTCAAAGGACTACGAATACCAATGTCAAAGGACTACGCATACCAATGTCAAAGGACTACACATATCAATGTCAAAGGACTACACATACCAATGTCAAAGGACTATGCATACCAATGTCAAAGGACTACGCATACCAATGTCAAAGGACTACGAATACCAATGTCAATGGACTACACATACCAATGTCAAAGGACTACGAATACCAATGTCAAAGGACTACACATACCAATGTTAAAGGACTACATTTCGATGAAATATGGTGAAGCCCCAACATTGCCCTCGCTGGAAGCCTGTGTTTCAGAAATAAGGGAGTGGATGGCTGCAAACTTTCTACTTTTAAACTCGGACAAAACAGAGATGCTTGTTCTAGGTCCCAAGAAACAAAGAGATATTCTGTTGAATCTGACAATTAATCTTGATAGTTGTACAGTCGTCTCAAATAAAACTGTGAAGGACCTCGGCGTTACTCTGGACCCTGATCTCTCTTTTGACGAACATATCAAGACTGTTTCAAGGACAGCTTTTTTCCATCTACATAACATTGCAAAAATCAGACATTTTCTGTACAAAACTGATGCAGAAAAATCAATCCATGCTTTTGTCACTTGTAGATTAGACTACTGCCATGCTATACTTTCCGACTTCCTGGAAAAAGCACTAAATAAACTTCAGTTAGTGCTAAATACAGCTGCTAGAATCCTGACTAGAACCACATTTTTTTTTATCATATTACTCCAGTGCTAGCCTCTACACAGGCTTCCTGTTAAGGCAAGGGCTGATTTCAAGGTTTTACTGCTAACCGACAAAGCATTACATGGGCTTGCTCCTACCTATCTTTACGATTTGGTCCGGCCGTACATACCTACACGTACGCTACAGTCACAAGACGCAGGCCTCCTATTTTTCCCTAGAATTTCTAAGCAAACAGTTGGAGGCAGGGCTTTCTCCTATAGAGCTTCATTAATATGGAATGGTCTGCCTACCCATGTGAGAGACGCAGACTCGGTCTCAACCGGTCTCAACCTTTAGTCTTTACTGAAGACTTATCTCTTCGGTGGGTCATATGATTGAGTGAAGTCTGGCCCATGAGTGTGTAGGTGAACGGAAAGGCTCTGGAGCAACGAACCAACCTTGCTGTCTCTGCCTGGCCGGTTCCCCTCTTTCCCACTGGGATTCTCTGCCTCTAACCCTATTACAGGGGCTGAGTCACTGGCTTACTGGTGCTCTTTCATGCCGTCCCTAGGAGGGGTGCGTCACTTGAGTGGGTTGAGTCACTGATGTGATCTTCCTGTCTGGGTTGGCACCCCCCCCTTGGGTTATGGGCTATACTCTGCCTTGTCTCAGGATGGTAAGTTGGTGGATGAAGATATCCCTCTAGTGGTGTGGGGGCTGTGCTTTGGCAAAGTGGGTGGGGTTATATCCTTCCTGTTTGGCCCTGTCCGGGGGTATCATCGGATGGGGCCACAGTGTCTCCTGACCCCTCCTGTCTCAGCCTCCAGTATTTATGCTGTAGTAGTTTATGTGTCGGGGGCTAGGGCCAGTTTGTTATATCTGGAGTACTTCTCCTGTCTTATCCGGTGTCCTGTGTGAATTTAAGAATGCTCTCTCTAATTTTATCTCTCTCAGAGGACCTGAGCCTTAGGACCATGCATCAGGACTACCTGGCATGAGGACTCCTTGCTATCACCAGTCCACCTGGCCGTGCTGCTGCTCCAGTTTCAACTGTTCTGCCTGTGGCTATGGAGTCCTGACCTGTTCACCGGACATGCTACCTGTCCCAGACATGCTGTTTTCAACTCTCTAGAGACAGCAGGAGTGGTAGAGGTACTCTTAATGATCGGCTATGAAAAGCCAACTGACATTTACTCCTGAGGTGCTGACTTGTTGCACCCTCAACAACTACTATTATTATTTGACCCTGCTGGTCATCTATGAACATTTGAACATCTTGGCCATGTTCTGTTATAATCTCCACCCGGCACAGCCAGAAGAGGACTGGCCACCCCACAAAGCCTGGCTCCTCTCTAGGTTTCTTCCTAGGTTTTGGCCTTTCTAGGGAGTTTTTCCCTAGCCACCGTGCTTCTACACCTGCATTGCTTGCTGTTTGGGGTTTTAGGCTGAGTTTCTGTACAGCACTTTGAGATATAAGCTGATGTAAGAAGGGTTATATAAATACATTTGATTTGATGACTACACATACCAATGTCAAAGGACTACACATACCAATGTCAAAGGACTACACATACCAATGTCAAAGGACTACGCATACCAATGTCAAAGGACTACACATACCAATATCAAAGGACTACGAATACCAATGTCAAAGGACCACGCATACCAATGTCAAAGGACCACGCATACCAATGTCAAAGGACTACGTATTTAGGCAATTTATTGATACATTTCCCAACCTTGAACATTTGATATTTTTCAGGAGAGAGCCACACTGAGTTTGTAACAGAGTACAATAATAATGTAGTTATTTACCTGTGATTAAGGTTAATCGGGCCTGTAGCTAACCATGCAGTCTACCGTAGTTAAAGAGTAGATGACCATGCAGTCTACCGTAGTTAAAGAGTAGACGGCCATGCAGTCTACCGTAGTTAAAGAGTAGATAACTATGCAGTCTACTGTAGTTAATGAGTAGATAACCACGCAGTCTACCGTAGTTAAAGAGTAGCTAACCATGCAGTCTACCGTAGTTAAAGAGTAGATAACTATGCAGTCTACCGTAGTTAATGAGTAGATAACTATGCAGTCTACCGTAGTTAATGAGTAGATAACCATGCAGTCTACCGTAGTTAATGAGTAGATAACCATGCAGTCTACCGTAGTTAAAGAGTAGATAACCATGCAGTCTACCGTAGTTAAAGAGTAGAT
Source organism: Oncorhynchus clarkii lewisi (assembly GCF_045791955.1). Taxonomy (NCBI): domain Eukaryota; kingdom Metazoa; phylum Chordata; class Actinopteri; order Salmoniformes; family Salmonidae; genus Oncorhynchus; species Oncorhynchus clarkii. Next base: position 36,031,764 of record NC_092173.1, on the reverse strand, counting down.
AACTATGCAGTCTACCGTAGTTAATGAGTAGATAACCATGCAGTCTACCGTAGTTAATGAGTAGATAACCATGCAGTCTACCGTAGTTAATGAGTAGATAACCATGCAGTCTACCGCAGTTAATGAGTAGATAACCATGCAGTCTACCGTAGTTAAAGAGTAGATAACCATGCAGTCTACCGTAGTTAATGAGTAGATAACCACGCAGTCTACCGTAGTTAATGAGTAGATAACCATGCAGTCTACCGTAGTTAATGAGTAGATAACCATGCAGTCTACCGTAGTTAATGAGTAGATAACCATGCAGTCTACCGTAGTTAATGAGTAGATAACCATGCAGTCTACCGTAGTTAATGAGTAGATAACCACGCAGTCTACCGTAGTTAATGAGTAGATAACCACGCAGTCTACCGTAGTTAAAGAGTAGATAACCATGTTGTAGTGTAACTGTAGATAACCATGTTGTAGTATAACTGTAGATAACCATGTTGTAGTATAACTGTAGATAAATATGTTGTTTACTGTAGTATAACTGTAGATAACCATGTTGTAGTGTAACTGTAGATAACCACGTTGTAGTATAACTGTAGATAACCATGTTGTAGTATAACTGTAGATAACCATGTTGTAGTGTAACTGTAGATAACCACGTTGTAGTATAACTGTAGATAACCATGTTGTAGTATAACTGTAGATAACCATGTTGTAGTATAACTGTAGATAAATATGTTGTTTACTGTAGTATAACTGTAGATAACCATGTTGTAGTGTAACTGTAGATAACCACGTTGTAGTATAACTGTAGATAACCATGTTGTAGTATAACTGCAGATAACCATGTTGTAGTGTAACTGTAGATAACCACGTTGTAGTATAACTGTAGATAACCATGTTGTAGTATAACTGTAGATAACCATGTTGTAGTGTAACTGTAGATAACCATGTTGTTTACTGTAGTGTAACTGTAGATAACCATGTTGTAGTATAACTGTAGATAACCATGTTATAGTATAACTGTAGATAACCATGTTGTTTACTGTAGTATAACTGTAGATAACCATGTTGTAGTATAACTGTAGATAACCATGTTATAGTATAACTGTAGAAAACCATGTTGTAGTATAACTGTAGATAACCATGTTGTAGTGTAACTGTAGATAACCATGTTGTAGTATAACTGTAGATAACCATGTTGTTTACTGTAGTATAACTGTAGATAACCATGTTGTAGTATAACTGTAGATAACAATGTTGTTTACTGTAGTATAACTGTAGATAACCATGTTGTAGTATAACTGTAGATAACCATGTTGTTGTATACCTGTAGATAAATATGTTGTTTACTGTAGTATAACTGTAGATAACCATGTTGTTTACTGTAGTATAACTGTAGATAACCATGTTGTTTACTGTAGTATAACTGTAGATAACCATGTTGTAGTGTAACTGTAGATAACCATGTTGTTTACTGTAGTATAACTGTAGATAACCATGTTGTTTACTGTAGTATAACTGTAGATAACCATGTTGTAGTATAACTGTAGATAACCATGTTGTAGTGTAACTGTAGATAACCATGTTGTTTACTGTAGTATAACTGTAGATAACCACGTTGTAGTGTAACTGTAGATAACAATGTTGTTTACTGTAGTATAACTGTAGATAACCATGTTGTAGTATAACTGTAGATAACCATGTTGTTTACTGTAGTATAACTGTAGATAACCATGTTGTAGTATAACTGTAGTATAACCATGTTGTAGTATAACTGTAGATAACCATGTTATAGTATAACTGTAGATAACCATGTTGTAGTATAACTGTAGATAACCATGTTGTAGTGTAACTGTAGATAACCATGTTGTAGTGTAACTGTAGATAACCATGTTGTTTACTGTAGTATAACTGTAGATAACCATGTTGTAGTGTAACTGTAGATAACCATGTTGTTTACTGTAGTATAACTGTATATAAATATGTTGTAGTGTAACTGTAGATAACCATGTTGTAGTATAACTGTAGATAAATATGTTGTAGTGTAACTGTAGATAACCACGTTGTAGTATAACTGTAGATAACCATGTTGTAGTATAACTGTAGATAACCATGTTGTAGTATAACTGTAGATAACCATGTTGTTTACTGTAGTATAACTGTAGATAACCATGTTGTAGTATAACTGTAGATAACCATGTTGTAGTGTAACTGTAGATAACCATGTTGTAGTGTAACTGTAGATAACCATGTTATAGTATAACTGTAGATAACCATGTTGTAGTATAACTGTAGATAACCATGTTGTAGTATAACTGTAGATAACCATGTTGTAGTATAACTGTAGATAACCATGTTGTAGTGTAACTGTAGATAACCATGTTGTAGTGTAACTGTAGATAACCATGTTGTTTACTGTAGTATAACTGTAGATAACCATGTTGTAGTGTAACTGTAGATAACCATGTTATAGTATAACTGTAGATAACCATGTTGTTTACTGTAGTATAACTGTAGATAACCATGTTGTAGTGTAACTGTAGATAACCATGTTGTAGTATAACTGTAGATAACCATGTTATAGTATAACTGTAGATAACCATGTTGTAGTATAACTGTAGATAACCATGTTGTAGTGTAACTGTAGATAACCATGTTGTAGTGTAACTGTAGATAACCATGTTGTTTACTGTAGTATAACTGTAGATAACCATGTTGTAGTGTAACTGTAGATAACCATGTTGTTTACTGTAGTATAACTGTATATAAATATGTTGTAGTGTAACTGTAGATAACCATGTTGTAGTATAACTGTAGATAAATTTGTTGTAGTGTAACTGTAGATAACCACGTTGTAGTATAACTGTAGATAACCATGTTGTAGTGTAACTGTAGATAACCATGTTGTAGTATAACTGTAGATAACCATGTTGTAGTATAACTGTAGATAACCATGTTGTAGTATAACTGTAGATAACCATGTTATAGTATAACTGTAGATAAATATGTTGTACTATAACTGTAGATAACCATGTTGTAGTATAACTGTAGATAACCATGTTGTTTACTGTAGTATAACTGTAGATAACCACGTTGTTTACTGTAGTATAACTGTAGATAACCATGTTGTAGTATAACTGTAGATAACCATGTTATAGTATAACTGTAGATAACCATGTTGTTTACTGTAGTATAACTGTAGATAACCGTGTTATTTACTGTAGTATAACTGTAGATAACCACGTTGTAGTATAACTGTAGATAAATATGTTGTAGTATAACTGTAGATAACCATGTTATAGTATAACTGTAGATAACCATGTTGTAGTGTAACTGTAGATAACCATGTTGTTTACTGTAGTGTAACTGTAGATAACCATGTTGTAGTATAACTGTAGATAACCATGTTATAGTATAACTGTAGATAACCATGTTGTTTACTGTAGTATAACTGTAGATAACCATGTTGTAGTATAACTGTAGATAACCATGTTATAGTATAACTGTAGAAAACCATGTTGTAGTATAACTGTAGATAACCATGTTGTAGTGTAACTGTAGATAACCATGTTGTAGTATAACTGTAGATAACCATGTTGTTTACTGTAGTATAACTGTAGATAACCATGTTGTAGTATAACTGTAGATAACAATGTTGTTTACTGTAGTATAACTGTAGATAACCATGTTGTAGTATAACTGTAGATAACCATGTTGTTGTATAACTGTAGATAAATATGTTGTTTACTGTAGTATAACTGTAGATAACCATGTTGTTTACTGTAGTATAACTGTAGATAACCATGTTGTTTACTGTAGTATAACTGTAGATAACCATGTTGTAGTGTAACTGTAGATAACCATGTTGTTTACTGTAGTATAACTGTAGATAACCATGTTGTTTACTGTAGTATAACTGTAGATAACCATGTTGTAGTATAACTGTAGATAACCATGTTGTAGTGTAACTGTAGATAACCATGTTGTTTACTGTAGTATAACTGTAGATAACCACGTTGTAGTATAACTGTAGATAACCATGTTGTAGTGTAACTGTAGATAACCATTTTGTTTACTGTAGTATAACTGTAGATAACCATGTTGTAGTATAACTGTAGATAACCATGTTGTTTACTGTAGTATAACTGTAGATAACCATGTTGTAGTATAACTGTAGTATAACCATGTTGTAGTATAACTGTAGATAACCATGTTATAGTATAACTGTAGATAACCATGTTGTAGTATAACTGTAGATAACCATGTTGTAGTGTAACTGTAGATAACCATGTTGTAGTGTAACTGTAGATAACCATGTTGTTTACTGTAGTATAACTGTAGATAACCATGTTGTAGTGTAACTGTAGATAACCATGTTGTTTACTGTAGTATAACTGTATATAAATATGTTGTAGTGTAACTGTAGATAACCATGTTGTAGTATAACTGTAGATAAATATGTTGTAGTGTAACTGTAGATAACCACGTTGTAGTATAACTGTAGATAACCATGTTGTAGTATAACTGTAGATAACCATGTTGTAGTATAACTGTAGATAACCATGTTGTAGTATAACTGTAGATAACCATGTTGTAGTATAACTGTAGATAACCATGTTGTAGTGTAACTGTAGATAACCATGTTGTAGTGTAACTGTAGATAACCATGTTATAGTATAACTGTAGATAACCATGTTGTAGTATAACTGTAGATAACCATGTTGTAGTATAACTGTAGATAACCATGTTGTAGTATAACTGTAGATAACCATGTTGTAGTGTAACTGTAGATAACCATGTTGTAGTGTAACTGTAGATAACCATGTTGTTTACTGTAGTATAACTGTAGATAACCATGTTGTTTACTGTAGTATAACTGTAGATAACCATGTTGTAGTATAACTGTAGATAACCATGTTGTAGTGTAACTGTAGATAACCATGTTGTTTACTGTAGTATAACTGTAGATAACCACGTTGTAGTGTAACTGTAGATAACAATGTTGTTTACTGTAGTATAACTGTAGATAACCATGTTGTAGTATAACTGTAGATAACCATGTTGTTTACTGTAGTATAACTGTAGATAACCATGTTGTAGTATAACTGTAGTATAACCATGTTGTAGTATAACTGTAGATAACCATGTTATAGTATAACTGTAGATAACCATGTTGTAGTATAACTGTAGATAACCATGTTGTAGTGTAACTGTAGATAACCATGTTGTAGTGTAACTGTAGATAACCATGTTGTTTACTGTAGTATAACTGTAGATAACCATGTTGTAGTGTAACTGTAGATAACCATGTTGTTTACTGTAGTATAACTGTATATAAATATGTTGTAGTGTAACTGTAGATAACCATGTTGTAGTATAACTGTAGATAAATATGTTGTAGTGTAACTGTAGATAACCACGTTGTAGTATAACTGTAGATAACCATGTTGTAGTATAACTGTAGATAACCATGTTGTAGTATAACTGTAGATAACCATGTTGTTTACTGTAGTATAACTGTAGATAACCATGTTGTAGTATAACTGTAGATAACCATGTTGTAGTGTAACTGTAGATAACCATGTTGTAGTGTAACTGTAGATAACCATGTTATAGTATAACTGTAGATAACCATGTTGTAGTATAACTGTAGATAACCATGTTGTAGTATAACTGTAGATAACCATGTTGTAGTATAACTGTAGATAACCATGTTGTAGTGTAACTGTAGATAACCATGTTGTAGTGTAACTGTAGATAACCATGTTGTTTACTGTAGTATAACTGTAGATAACCATGTTGTAGTGTAACTGTAGATAACCATGTTATAGTATAACTGTAGATAACCATGTTGTTTACTGTAGTATAACTGTAGATAACCATGTTGTAGTGTAACTGTAGATAACCATGTTGTAGTATAACTGTAGATAACCATGTTATAGTATAACTGTAGATAACCATGTTGTAGTATAACTGTAGATAACCATGTTGTAGTGTAACTGTAGATAACCATGTTGTAGTGTAACTGTAGATAACCATGTTGTTTACTGTAGTATAACTGTAGATAACCATGTTGTAGTGTAACTGTAGATAACCATGTTGTTTACTGTAGTATAACTGTATATAAATATGTTGTAGTGTAACTGTAGATAACCATGTTGTAGTATAACTGTAGATAAATTTGTTGTAGTGTAACTGTAGATAACCACGTTGTAGTATAACTGTAGATAACCATGTTGTAGTGTAACTGTAGATAACCATGTTGTAGTATAACTGTAGATAACCATGTTGTAGTATAACTGTAGATAACCATGTTGTAGTATAACTGTAGATAACCATGTTATAGTATAACTGTAGATAAATATGTTGTACTATAACTGTAGATAACCATGTTGTAGTATAACTGTAGATAACCATGTTGTTTACTGTAGTATAACTGTAGATAACCACGTTGTTTACTGTAGTATAACTGTAGATAACCATGTTGTAGTATAACTGTAGATAACCATGTTATAGTATAACTGTAGATAACCATGTTGTTTACTGTAGTATAACTGTAGATAACCGTGTTATTTACTGTAGTATAACTGTAGATAACCACGTTGTAGTATAACTGTAGATAAATATGTTGTAGTATAACTGTAGATAACCATGTTATAGTATAACTGTAGATAACCATGTTGTAGTGTAACTGTAGATAACCATGTTGTTTACTGTAGTGTAACTGTAGATAACCATGTTGTAGTATAACTGTAGATAACCATGTTATAGTATAACTGTAGATAACCATGTTGTTTACTGTAGTATAACTGTAGATAACCATGTTGTAGTATAACTGTAGATAACCATGTTATAGTATAACTGTAGAAAACCATGTTGTAGTATAACTGTAGATAACCATGTTGTAGTGTAACTGTAGATAACCATGTTGTAGTATAACTGTAGATAACCATGTTGTTTACTGTAGTATAACTGTAGATAACCATGTTGTAGTATAACTGTAGATAACAATGTTGTTTACTGTAGTATAACTGTAGATAACCATGTTGTAGTATAACTGTAGATAACCATGTTGTTGTATAACTGTAGATAAATATGTTGTTTACTGTAGTATAACTGTAGATAACCATGTTGTTTACTGTAGTATAACTGTAGATAACCATGTTGTTTACTGTAGTATAACTGTAGATAACCATGTTGTAGTGTAACTGTAGATAACCATGTTGTTTACTGTAGTATAACTGTAGATAACCATGTTGTTTACTGTAGTATAACTGTAGATAACCATGTTGTAGTATAACTGTAGATAACCATGTTGTAGTGTAACTGTAGATAACCATGTTGTTTACTGTAGTATAACTGTAGATAACCACGTTGTAGTATAACTGTAGATAACCATGTTGTAGTGTAACTGTAGATAACCATTTTGTTTACTGTAGTATAACTGTAGATAACCATGTTGTAGTATAACTGTAGATAACCATGTTGTTTACTGTAGTATAACTGTAGATAACCATGTTGTAGTATAACTGTAGTATAACCATGTTGTAGTATAACTGTAGATAACCATGTTATAGTATAACTGTAGATAACCATGTTGTAGTATAACTGTAGATAACCATGTTGTAGTGTAACTGTAGATAACCATGTTGTAGTGTAACTGTAGATAACCATGTTGTTTACTGTAGTATAACTGTAGATAACCATGTTGTAGTGTAACTGTAGATAACCATGTTGTTTACTGTAGTATAACTGTATATAAATATGTTGTAGTGTAACTGTAGATAACCATGTTGTAGTATAACTGTAGATAAATATGTTGTAGTGTAACTGTAGATAACCACGTTGTAGTATAACTGTAGATAACCATGTTGTAGTATAACTGTAGATAACCATGTTGTAGTATAACTGTAGATAACCATGTTGTAGTATAACTGTAGATAACCATGTTGTAGTGTAACTGTAGATAACCATGTTGTAGTGTAACTGTAGATAACCATGTTATAGTATAACTGTAGATAACCATGTTGTAGTATAACTGTAGATAACCATGTTGTAGTATAACTGTAGATAACCATGTTGTAGTATAACTGTAGATAACCATGTTGTAGTGTAACTGTAGATAACCATGTTGTAGTGTAACTGTAGATAACCATGTTGTTTACTGTAGTATAACTGTAGATAACCATGTTGTAGTGTAACTGTAGATAACCATGTTATAGTATAACTGTAGATAACCATGTTGTTTACTGTAGTATAACTGTAGATAACCATGTTGTAGTGTAACTGTAGATAACCATGTTGTAGTATAACTGTAGATAACCATGTTATAGTATAACTGTAGATAACCATGTTGTAGTATAACTGTAGATAACCACGTTGTAGTATAACTGTAGATAACCATGTTGTAGTGTAACTGTAGATTACCATGTTGTAGTATAACTGTAGATAACCATGTTGTAGTATAACTGTAGATAACCATGTTGTAGTATAACTGTAGATAACCATGTTATAGTATAACTGTAGATAAATATGTTGTACTATAACTGTAGATAACCATGTTGTAGTATAACTGTAGATAACCATGTTGTTTACTGTAGTATAACTGTAGATAACCACGTTGTTTACTGTAGTATAACTGTAGATAACCATGTTGTAGTATAACTGTAGATAACCATGTTATAGTATAACTGTAGATAACCATGTTGTTTACTGTAGTATAACTGTAGATAACCGTGTTATTTACTGTAGTATAACTGTAGATAACCATGTTGTAGTATAACTGTAGATAAATATGTTGTAGTATAACTGTAGATAACCATGTTATAGTATAACTGTAGATAACCATGTTGTAGTATAACTGTAGATAACCATGTTGTTTACTGTAGTATAACTGTAGATAAATATGTTGTAGTGTAACTGTAGATAACCATGTTGTTTACTGTAGTATAACTGTAGATAACCATGTTGCAGTATAACTGTAGATAACCATGTTATAGTATAACTGTAGATAACCATGTTGTAGTATAACTGTAGATAACCATGTTATAGTATAACTGTAGATAACCATGTTGTTTACTGTAGTATAACTGTAGATAACCATGTTGTAGTGTAACTGTAGATAACCATGTTATAGTATAACTGTAGATAAATATGTTGTAGTATAACTGTAGATAGCCATGTTGTTTACTGTAGTATAACTGTAGATAACCACGTTGTAGTATAACTGTAGATAACCATGTTGTAGTGTAACTGTAGATAACCATGTTGTAGTATAACTGTAGATAACCATGTTGTAGTATAACTGTAGATAACCATGTTGTAGTATAACTGTAGATAACCATGTTATAGTATAACTGTAGATAAATATGTTGTACTATAACTGTAGATAACCATGTTGTAGTATAACTGTAGATAACCATGTTGTTTACTGTAGTATAACTGTAGATAACCACGTTGTTTACTGTAGTATAACTGTAGATAACCATGTTGTTTACTGTAGTATAACTGTAGATAACCGTGTTATTTACTGTAGTATAACTGTAGATAACCATGTTGTAGTATAACTGTAGATAAATATGTTGTAGTATAACTGTAGATAACCATGTTATAGTATAACTGTAGATAACCATGTTGTAGTATAACTGTAGATAACCATGTTGTTTACTGTAGTATAACTGTAGATAAATATGTTGTAGTGTAACTGTAGATAACCATGTTGTTTACTGTAGTATAACTGTAGATAACCATGTTGCAGTATAACTGTAGATAACCATGTTATAGTATAACTGTAGATAACCATGTTGTAGTATAACTGTAGATAACCATGTTATAGTATAACTGTAGATAACCATGTTGTTTACTGTAGTATAACTGTAGATAACCATGTTGTTTACTGTAGTATAACTGTAGATAACCACGTTGTAGTATAACTGTAGATACATATGTTGTAGTATAACTGTAGATAGCCATGTTGTTTACTGTAGTATAACTGTAGATAACCACGTTGTAGTATAACTGTAGATAACCATGTTGTAGTGTAACTGTAGATAACCATGTTGTAGTATAACTGTAGATAACCATGTTGTAGTATAACTGTAGATAACCATGTTGTAGTATAACTGTAGATAACCATGTTATAGTATAACTGTAGATAAATATGTTGTACTATAACTGTAGATAACCATGTTGTAGTATAACTGTAGATAACCATGTTGTTTACTGTAGTATAACTGTAGATAACCACGTTGTTTACTGTAGTATAACTGTAGATAACCATGTTGTAGTATAACTGTAGATAACCATGTTATAGTATAACTGTAGATAACCATGTTGTTTACTGTAGTATAACTGTAGATAACCGTGTTATTTACTGTAGTATAACTGTAGATAACCACGTTGTAGTATAACTGTAGATAAATATGTTGTAGTATAACTGTAGATAACCATGTTATAGTATAACTGTAGATAACCATGTTGTAGTATAACTGTAGATAACCATGTTGTTTACTGTAGTATAACTGTAGATAAATATGTTGTAGTGTAACTGTAGATAACCATGTTGTTTACTGTAGTATAACTGTAGATAACCATGTTGCAGTATAACTGTAGATAACCATGTTATAGTATAACTGTAGATAACCATGTTGTAGTATAACTGTAGATAACCATGTTATAGTATAACTGTAGATAACCATGTTGTTTACTGTAGTATAACTGTAGATAACCATGTTGTTTACTGTAGTATAACTGTAGATAACCACGTTGTAGTATAACTGTAGATAAATATGTTGTAGTATAACTGTAGATAGCCATGTTGTTTACTGTAGTATAACTGTAGATAACCACGTTGTAGTATAACTGTAGATAACCATGTTGTAGTATAACTGTAGATAACCATGTTGTAGTGTAACTGTAGATAACCATGTTATAGTATAACTGCAGATAACCATGTTGTAGTGTAACTGTAGATAACCATGTTATAGTATAACTGTAGATAACCATGTTGTAGTGTAACTGTAGATAACCATGTTATAGTATAACTGTAGATAAATATGTTGTAGTGTAACTGTAGATAACCATGTTGTAGTATAACTGTAGATAACCATGTTGTTTACTGTAGTATAACTGTAGATAAATATGTTGTAGTGTAACTGTAGATAACCATGTTATAGTATAACTGTAGATAAATATGTTGTAGTGTAACTGTAGATAACCATGTTGTAGTATAACTGTAGATAACCATGTTGTTTACTGTAGTATAACTGTAGATAACCATGTTGTAGTATAACTGTAGATAACCATGTTGTAGTATAACTGTAGATAACCATGTTGTTTACTGTAGTATAAATGTAGATAAATATGTTGTAGTGTAACTGTAGATAACCATGTTATAGTATAACTGTAGATAAATATGTTGTAGTATAACTGTAGATAACCATGTTGTAGTATAACTGTAGATAACCATGTTGTTTACTGTAGTATAACTGTAGATAACCATGTTGTTTACTGTAGTATAACTGTAGATAACCATGTTGTAGTGTAACTGTAGATAACCATATTGTTTACTGTAGTATAACTGTAGATAACCATGTTATAGTATAACTGTAGATAACCATGTTGTTTACTGTAGTATACCTGTAGATAACCATGTTGTTTACTGTAGTATAACTGTAGATAACCACGTTGTAGTATAACTGTAGATAAATATGTTGTAGTATAAGTGTAGATAGCCATGTTGTTTACTGTAGTATAACTGTAGATAACCATGTTATAGTATAACTGTAGATAACCATGTTGTAGTGTAACTGTAGATAACCATGTTGTAGTGTAACTGTAGATAAACATGTTGTAGTGTAACTGTAGATAACCATGTTGTTTACTGTAGTATAACTGTAGATAACCATGTTATAGTATAACTGTAGATAACCATGTTGTAGTATAACTGTAGATAACCATGTTGTTTACTGTAATATAACTGTAGATAACCATGTTGTAGTATAACTGTAGATAACCATGTTGTACAACCATGTTGTAGTGTAACTGTAGATAACCATGTTGTAGTATAACTGTAGATAACCATGTTGTTTACTGTAATAAAACTGTAGATAACCATGTTGTACAACCATGTTGTAGTGTAACTGTAGATAACCATGTTGTAGTGTAACTGTAGATAACAATGTTGTAGTATAACTGTAGATAACCATGCTGTTTACTGCAGTATAACTGTAGATAAATATGTTGTAGTGTAACTGTAGATAACCATGTTGTAGTGTAACTGTAGATAAATATGTTGTAGTGTAACTGTAGATAACCATGTTGTAGTGTAACTGTAGATAACCATGTTGTAGTATAACTGTAGATAACCATGTTGTAGTGTAACTGTAGATAACCATGTTGTAGTGTAACTGTAGATAACCATGTTGTTTACTGTAGTATAACTGTAGATAAATATGTTGTAGTGTAACTGTAGATAACCATGTTGTTTACTGTAGTATAACTGTAGATAACCATGTTGTAGTATAACTGTAGATAACCATGTTGTTTACTGTAGTATAACTGTAGATAACCATGTTGTAGTATAACTGTAGATAACCACGTTGTAGTATAACTGTAGATAACCATGTTGTAGTATAACTGTAGATAACCATGTTGTAGTATAACTGTAGATAACCATGTTGTTTACTGTAGTATAACTGTAGATAACCATGTTGTAGTATAACTGTAGATAACCATGTTGTAGTATAACTGTAGATAACCATGTTGTTTACTGTAGTATAACTGTAGATAACCATGTTGTAGTATAACTGTAGATAACCAAGTTGTTTACTGTAGTATAACTGTAGATAACCATGTTGTAGTATAACTGTAGATAACCATGTTGTTTACTGTAGTATAACTGTAGATAACCATGTTGTAGTGTAACTGTAGATAACCATGTTGTAGTATAACTGTAGATAACCATGTTGTAGTGTAACTGTAGATAACCATGTTGTAGTGTAACTGTAGATAACCATGTTGTTTACTGTAGTATAACTGTAGATAAATATGTTGTAGTGTAACTGTAGATAACCATGTTGTTTACTGTAGTATAACTGTAGATAACCATGTTGTAGTATAACTGTAGATAACCATGTTGTTTACTGTAGTATAACTGTAGATAACCATGTTGTAGTATAACTGTAGATAACCATGCTGTAGTATAACTGTAGATAACCATGTTGTAGTGTAACTGTAGATAACCATGTTGTTTACTGTAGTATAACTGTAGATAACCATGTTGTAGTATAACTGTAGATAACCATGTTATAGTATAACTGTAGATAACCATGTTGTAGTATAACTGTAGATACCCATGTTGTAGTATAACTGTAGATAACCATGTTGTTTACTGTAGTGTAACTGTAGATAACCATGTTGTTTACTGTAATATAACTGTAGATAACCATGTTGTTTACTGTAGTATAACTGTAGATAAATATGTTGTAGTGTAACTGTAGATAACCATGTTGTAGTGTAACTGTAGATAAATATGTTGTAGTGTAACTGTAGATAACCATGTTGTAGTGTAACTGTAGATAACCATGTTGTAGTATAACTGTAGATAACCATGTTGTAGTGTAACTGTAGATAACCATGTTGTAGTGTAACTGTAGATAACCATGTTGTAGTGTAACTGTAGATAACCATGTTGTAGTGTAACTGTAGATAACCATGTTGTAGTATAACTGTAGATAACCATGTTGTAGTGTAACTGTAGATAACAATGTTGTAGTATAACTGTAGATAACCATGTTGTTTACTGCAGTATAACTGTAGATAAATATGTTGTAGTATAACTGTAGATAACCATGTTGCAGTATAACTGTAGATAACCATGTTGTAGTATAACTGTAGATAACCATGTTGTAGTGTAACTGTAGATAACCATGTTGTAGTGTAACTGTAGATAACCATGTTGTAGTATAACTGTAGATAACCATGTTGTAGTGTAACTGTAGATAACCATGTTGTAGTGTAACTGTAGATAACCATGTTGTAGTATAACTGTAGATAACCATGTTGTAGTATAACTGTAGATAACCATGTTGTTTACTGTAGTATAACTGTAGATAACCATGTTGTAGTATAACTGTAGATAACCAAGTTGTTTACTGTAGTATAACTGTAGATAACCATGTTGTAGTGTAACTGTAGATAACCATGTTGTAGTATAACTGTAGATAACCATGTTGTAGTATAACTGTAGATAACCATGTTGTAGTGTAACTGTAGATAACCATGGTGTAGTGTAACTGTAGATAAATATGTTGTAGTGTAACTGTAGATAACCATGTTGTTTACTGTAGTATAACTGTAGATAACCATGTTGTAGTATAACTGTAGATAACCATGTTGTTTACTGTAGTATAACTGTAGATAACCATGTTGTAGTATAACTGTAGATAACCACGTTGTAGTATAACTGTAGATAACCATGTTGTAGTATAACTGTAGATAACCATGTTGTAGTATAACTGTAGATAACCATGTTGTTTACTGTAGTATAACTGTAGATAACCATGTTGTAGTATAACTGTAGATAACCATGTTGTAGTATAACTGTAGATAACCATGTTGTTTACTGTAGTATAACTGTAGATAACCATGTTGTAGTATAACTGTAGATAACCAAGTTGTTTACTGTAGTATAACTGTAGATAACCATGTTGTAGTATAACTGTAGATAACCATGTTGTTTACTGTAGTATAACTGTAGATAACCATGTTGTAGTGTAACTGTAGATAACCATGTTGTAGTATAACTGTAGATAACCATGTTGTAGTATAACTGTAGATAACCATGTTGTAGTGTAACTGTAGATAACCATGTTGTTTAATTTAGTATAACTGTAGATAAATATGTTGTAGTGTAACTGTAGATAACCATGTTGTTTACTGTAGTATAACTGTAGATAACGATGTTGTAGTATAACTGTAGATAACCATGTTGTTTACTGTAGTATAACTGTAGATAACCATGTTGTAGTATAACTGTAGATAACCATGCTGTAGTATAACTGTAGATAACCATGTTGTAGTGTAACTGTAGATAACCATGTTGTTTACTGTAGTATAACTGTAGATAACCATGTTGTAGTATAACTGTAGATAACCATGTTATAGTATAACTGTAGATAACCATGTTGTAGTATAACTGTAGATAACCATGTCGTAGTGTAACTGTAGATAACCATGTTGTAGTACAACTGTAGATAACCATGTTGTAGTATAACTGTAGATAACCATGTTGTTTACTGTAGTATAACTGTAGATAACCATGTTGTTTACTGTAGTATAACTGTAGATAACCATGTTGTAGTATAACTGTAGTATAACTGTAGATAACCATGTTGTTTACTGTAGTATAACTGTAGATAACCATGTTGTAGTATAACTGTAGATAACCAAGTTGTTTACTGTAGTATAACTGTAGATAACCATGTTGTAGTGTAACTGTAGATAACCTTGTTGTAGTGTAACTGTAGATAACCATGTTGTACAACCATGTTGTAGTGTAACTGTAGATAACAATGTTGTAGTATAACTGTAGATAACCATGTTGTTTACTGCAGTATAACTGTAGATAAATATGTTGTAGTATAACTGTAGATAACCATGTTGTAGTATAACTGTAAATAACCATGTTGTAGTATAACTGTAGATAACCATGTTGTAGTGTAACTGTAGATAACCATGTTGTAGTGTAACTGTAGATAACCATGTTGTAGTATAACTGTAGATAACCATGTTGTAGTGTAACTGTAGATAACCATGTTGTAGTGTAACTGTAGATAACCATGTTGTAGTATAACTGTAGATAACCATGTTGTAGTATAACTGTAGATAACCATGTTGTTTACTGTAGTATAACTGTAGATAACCATGTTGTAGTATAACTGTAGATAACCAAGTTGTTTACTGTAGTATAACTGTAGATAACCATGTTGTAGTGTAACTGTAGATAACCATGTTGTAGTATAACTGTAGATAACCATGTTGTAGTATAACTGTAGATAACCATGTTGTAGTGTAACTGTAGATAACCATGTTGTAGTGTAACTGTAGATAACCATGTTGTAGTGTAACTGTAGATAACCATGTTGTAGTGTAACTGTAGATAACCATGTTGTAGTATAACTGTAGATAACCATGTTGTAGTGTAACTGTAGATAACCATGTTGTAGTATAACTGTAGATAACCATGTTGTAGTGTAACTGTAGATAACCATGTTGTAGTATAACTGTAGATAACCATGTTGTAGTATAACTGTAGATAACCATGTTGTAGTGTAACTGTAGATAACCATGTTGTAGTGTAACTGTAGATAACCATGTTGTTTACTGTAGTATAACTGTAGATAAATATGTTGTAGTGTAACTGTAGATAACCATGTTGTTTACTGTAGTATAACTGTAGATAACCATGTTGTAGTATAACTGTAGATAACCATGTTGTTTACTGTAGTATAACTGTAGATAACCATGTTGTAGTATAACTGTAGATAACCACGTTGTAGTATAACTGTAGATAACCATGTTGTAGTATAACTGTAGATAACCATGTTGTAGTATAACTGTAGATAACCATGTTGTTTACTGTAGTATAACTGTAGATAACCATGTTGTAGTATAACTGTAGATAACCATGTTGTAGTATAACTGTAGATAACCATGTTGTTTACTGTAGTATAACTGTAGATAACCATGTTGTAGTATAACTGTAGATAACCAAGTTGTTTACTGTAGTATAACTGTAGATAACCATGTTGTAGTATAACTGTAGATAACCATGTTGTTTACTGTAGTATAACTGTAGATAACCATGTTGTAGTGTAACTGTAGATAACCATGTTGTAGTATAACTGTAGATAACCATGTTGTAGTGTAACTGTAGATAACCATGTTGTAGTGTAACTGTAGATAACCATGTTGTTTACTGTAGTATAACTGTAGATAAATATGTTGTAGTGTAACTGTAGATAACCATGTTGTTTACTGTAGTATAACTGTAGATAACCATGTTGTAGTATAACTGTAGATAACCATGTTGTTTACTGTAGTATAACTGTAGATAACCATGTTGTAGTATAACTGTAGATAACCATGCTGTAGTATAACTGTAGATAACCATGTTGTAGTGTAACTGTAGATAACCATGTTGTTTACTGTAGTATAACTGTAGATAACCATGTTGTAGTATAACTGTAGATAACCATGTTATAGTATAACTGTAGATAACCATGTTGTAGTATAACTGTAGATACCCATGTTGTAGTATAACTGTAGATAACCATGTTGTTTACTGTAGTGTAACTGTAGATAACCATGTTGTTTACTGTAATATAACTGTAGATAACCATGTTGTAGTATAACTGTAGATAACCATGTTGTTTACTGTAGTATAACTGTAGATAAATATGTTGTAGTGTAACTGTAGATAACCATGTTGTAGTGTAACTGTAGATAAATATGTTGTAGTGTAACTGTAGATAACCATGTTGTAGTGTAACTGTAGATAACCATGTTGTACAACCATGTTGTAGTGTAACTGTAGATAACAATGTTGTAGTATAACTGTAGATAACCATGTTGTTTACTGCAGTATAACTGTAGATAAATATGTTGTAGTATAACTGTAGATAACCATGTTGCAGTATAACTGTAGATAACCATGTTGTAGTATAACTGTAGATAACCATGTTGTAGTGTAACTGTAGATAACCATGTTGTAGTGTAACTGTAGATAACCATGTTGTAGTATAACTGTAGATAACCATGTTGTAGTGTAACTGTAGATAACCATGTTGTAGTGTAACTGTAGATAACCATGTTGTAGTATAACTGTAGATAACCATGTTGTAGTATAACTGTAGATAACCATGTTGTTTACTGTAGTATAACTGGAGATAACCATGTTGTAGTATAACTGTAGATAACCAAGTTGTTTACTGTAGTATAACTGTAGATAACCATGTTGTAGTGTAACTGTAGATAACCATGTTGTAGTATAACTGTAGATAACCATGTTGTAGTATAACTGTAGATAACCATGTTGTAGTGTAACTGTAGATAACCATGGTGTAGTGTAACTGTAGATAACCATGTTGTTTACTGTAGTATAACTGTAGATAAATATGTTGTAGTGTAACTGTAGATAACCATGTTGTTTACTGTAGTATAACTGTAGATAACCATGTTGTAGTATAACTGTAGATAACCATGTTGTTTACTGTAGTATAACTGTAGATAACCATGTTGTAGTATAACTGTAGATAACCACGTTGTAGTATAACTGTAGATAACCATGTTGTAGTATAACTGTAGATAACCATGTTGTAGTATAACTGTAGATAACCATGTTGTTTACTGTAGTATAACTGTAGATAACCATGTTGTAGTATAACTGTAGATAACCATGTTGTAGTATAACTGTAGATAACCATGTTGTTTACTGTAGTATAACTGTAGATAACCATGTTGTAGTATAACTGTAGATAACCAAGTTGTTTACTGTAGTATAACTGTAGATAACCATGTTGTAGTATAACTGTAGATAACCATGTTGTTTACTGTAGTATAACTGTAGATAACCATGTTGTAGTGTAACTGTAGATAACCATGTTGTAGTATAACTGTAGATAACCATGTTGTAGTATAACTGTAGATAACCATGTTGTAGTGTAACTGTAGATAACCATGTTGTTTAATTTAGTATAACTGTAGATAAATATGTTGTAGTGTAACTGTAGATAACCATGTTGTTTACTGTAGTATAACTGTAGATAACCATGTTGTAGTATAACTGTAGATAACCATGTTGTTTACTGTAGTATAACTGTAGATAACCATGTTGTAGTATAACTGTAGATAACCATGCTGTAGTATAACTGTAGATAACCATGTTGTAGTGTAACTGTAGATAACCATGTTGTTTACTGTAGTATAACTGTAGATAACCATGTTGTAGTATAACTGTAGATAACCATGTTATAGTATAACTGTAGATAACCATGTTGTAGTATAACTGTAGATAACCATGTCGTAGTGTAACTGTAGATAACCATGTTGTAGTATAACTGTAGATAACCATGTTGTAGTATAACTGTAGATAACCATGTTGTAGTGTAACTGTAGATAACCATGTTGTAGTGTAACTGTAGATAACCATGTTGTAGTATAACTGTAGATAACCATGTTGTAGTATAACTGTAGATAACCATGTTGTTTACTGTAGTATAACTGTAGATAACCATGTTGTAGTATAACTGTAGATAACCAAGTTGTTTACTGTAGTATAACTGTAGATAACCATGTTGTAGTGTAACTGTAGATAACCATGTTGTAGTATAACTGTAGATAACCATGTTGTAGTATAACTGTAGATAACCATGTTGTAGTGTAACTGTAGATAACCATGTTGTAGTGTAACTGTAGATAACCATGTTGTTTACTGTAGTATAACTGTAGATAAATATGTTGTAGTGTAACTGTAGATAACCATGTTGTTTACTGTAGTATAACTGTAGATAACCATGTTGTAGTATAACTGTAGATAACCATGTTGTTTACTGTAGTATAACTGTAGATAACCATGGTGTAGTATAACTGTAGATAACCACGTTGTAGTATAACTGTAGATAACCATGTTGTAGTATAACTGTAGATAACCATGTTGTTTACTGTAGTATAACTGTAGATAACCATGTTGTAGTATAACTGTAGATAACCATGTTGTAGTATAACTGTAGATAACCATGTTGTTTACTGTAGTACAACTGTAGATAATCATGTTGTAATATAACTGTAGATAACCAAGTTGTTTACTGTAGTATAACTGTAGATAACCATGTTGTTTACTGTAGTATAACTGTAGATAACCATGTTGTAGTATAACTGTAGATAACCATGTTGTTTACTGTAGTATAACTGTAGATAACCATGTTGTAGTATAACTGTAGATAACCAAGTTGTTTACTGTAGTATAACTGTAGATAACCATGTTGTAGTGTAACTGTAGATAACCATGTTGTAGTATAACTGTAGATAACCATGTTGTTTACTGTAGTATAACTGTAGATAACCATGTTGTAGTGTAACTGTAGATAACCATGTTGTAGTATAACTGTAGATAACCATGTTGTAGTGTAACTGTAGATAACCATGTTGTAGTGTAACTGTAGATAACCATGTTGTTTACTGTAGTATAACTGTAGATAAATATGTTGTAGTGTAACTGTAGATAACCATGTTGTTTACTGTAGTATAACTGTAGATAACCATGTTGTAGTATAACTGTAGATAACCATGTTGTTTACTGTAGTATAACTGTAGATAACCATGTTGTAGTATAACTGTAGATAACCATGCTGTAGTATAACTGTAGATAACCATGTTGTAGTGTAACTGTAGATAACCATGTTGTTTACTGTAGTATAACTGTAGATAACCATGTTGTAGTATAACTGTAGATAACCATGTTATAGTATAACTGTAGATAACCATGTTGTAGTATAACTGTAGATACCCATGTTGTAGTATAACTGTAGATAACCATGTTGTTTACTGTAGTGTAACTGTAGATAACCATGTTGTTTACTGTAATATAACTGTAGATAACCATGTTGTAGTATAACTGTAGATAACCATGTTGTTTACTGTAGTATAACTGTAGATAAATATGTTGTAGTGTAACTGTAGATAACCATGTTGTAGTGTAACTGTAGATAAATATGTTGTAGTGTAACTGTAGATAACCATGTTGTAGTGTAACTGTAGATAACCATGTTGTACAACCATGTTGTAGTGTAACTGTAGATAACAATGTTGTAGTATAACTGTAGATAACCATGTTGTTTACTGCAGTATAACTGTAGATAAATATGTTGTAGTATAACTGTAGATAACCATGTTGCAGTATAACTGTAGATAACCATGTTGTAGTATAACTGTAGATAACCATGTTGTAGTGTAACTGTAGATAACCATGTTGTAGTGTAACTGTAGATAACCATGTTGTAGTATAACTGTAGATAACCATGTTGTAGTGTAACTGTAGATAACCATGTTGTAGTGTAACTGTAGATAACCATGTTGTAGTATAACTGTAGATAACCATGTTGTAGTATAACTGTAGATAACCATGTTGTTTACTGTAGTATAACTGTAGATAACCATGTTGTAGTATAACTGTAGATAACCAAGTTGTTTACTGTAGTATAACTGTAGATAACCATGTTGTAGTGTAACTGTAGATAACCATGTTGTAGTATAACTGTAGATAACCATGTTGTAGTATAACTGTAGATAACCATGTTGTAGTGTAACTGTAGATAACCATGGTGTAGTGTAACTGTAGATAACCATGTTGTTTACTGTAGTATAACTGTAGATAAATATGTTGTAGTGTAACTGTAGATAACCATGTTGTTTACTGTAGTATAACTGTAGATAACCATGTTGTAGTATAACTGTAGATAACCATGTTGTTTACTGTAGTATAACTGTAGATAACCATGTTGTAGTATAACTGTAGATAACCACGTTGTAGTATAACTGTAGATAACCATGTTGTAGTATAACTGTAGATAACCATGTTGTAGTATAACTGTAGATAACCATGTTGTTTACTGTAGTATAACTGTAGATAACCATGTTGTAGTATAACTGTAGATAACCATGTTGTAGTATAACTGTAGATAACCATGTTGTTTACTGTAGTATAACTGTAGATAACCATGTTGT
Source organism: Oncorhynchus clarkii lewisi (assembly GCF_045791955.1). NCBI lineage: Eukaryota > Metazoa > Chordata > Actinopteri > Salmoniformes > Salmonidae > Oncorhynchus > Oncorhynchus clarkii. Next base: position 36,009,987 of record NC_092173.1, on the reverse strand, counting down.
AGTATAACTGTAGATAACCAAGTTGTTTACTGTAGTATAACTGTAGATAACCATGTTGTAGTATAACTGTAGATAACCATGTTGTTTACTGTAGTATAACTGTAGATAACCATGTTGTAGTGTAACTGTAGATAACCATGTTGTAGTATAACTGTAGATAACCATGTTGTAGTATAACTGTAGATAACCATGTTGTAGTGTAACTGTAGATAACCATGTTGTTTAATTTAGTATAACTGTAGATAAATATGTTGTAGTGTAACTGTAGATAACCATGTTGTTTACTGTAGTATAACTGTAGATAACCATGTTGTAGTATAACTGTAGATAACCATGTTGTTTACTGTAGTATAACTGTAGATAACCATGTTGTAGTATAACTGTAGATAACCATGCTGTAGTATAACTGTAGATAACCATGTTGTAGTGTAACTGTAGATAACCATGTTGTTTACTGTAGTATAACTGTAGATAACCATGTTGTAGTATAACTGTAGATAACCATGTTATAGTATAACTGTAGATAACCATGTTGTAGTATAACTGTAGATAACCATGTCGTAGTGTAACTGTAGATAACCATGTTGTAGTATAACTGTAGATAACCATGTTGTAGTATAACTGTAGATAACCATGTTGTAGTGTAACTGTAGATAACCATGTTGTAGTGTAACTGTAGATAACCATGTTGTAGTATAACTGTAGATAACCATGTTGTAGTATAACTGTAGATAACCATGTTGTTTACTGTAGTATAACTGTAGATAACCATGTTGTAGTATAACTGTAGATAACCAAGTTGTTTACTGTAGTATAACTGTAGATAACCATGTTGTAGTGTAACTGTAGATAACCATGTTGTAGTATAACTGTAGATAACCATGTTGTAGTATAACTGTAGATAACCATGTTGTAGTGTAACTGTAGATAACCATGTTGTAGTGTAACTGTAGATAACCATGTTGTTTACTGTAGTATAACTGTAGATAAATATGTTGTAGTGTAACTGTAGATAACCATGTTGTTTACTGTAGTATAACTGTAGATAACCATGTTGTAGTATAACTGTAGATAACCATGTTGTTTACTGTAGTATAACTGTAGATAACCATGGTGTAGTATAACTGTAGATAACCACGTTGTAGTATAACTGTAGATAACCATGTTGTAGTATAACTGTAGATAACCATGTTGTTTACTGTAGTATAACTGTAGATAACCATGTTGTAGTATAACTGTAGATAACCATGTTGTAGTATAACTGTAGATAACCATGTTGTTTACTGTAGTACAACTGTAGATAACCATGTTGTAATATAACTGTAGATAACCAAGTTGTTTACTGTAGTATAACTGTAGATAACCATGTTGTTTACTGTAGTATAACTGTAGATAACCATGTTGTAGTATAACTGTAGATAACCATGTTGTTTACTGTAGTATAACTGTAGATAACCATGTTGTAGTATAACTGTAGATAACCAAGTTGTTTACTGTAGTATAACTGTAGATAACCATGTTGTTTACTGTAGTACAACTGTAGATAACCATGTTGTTTACTGTAGTATAACTGTAGATAACCATGTTGTTTACTGTAGTATAACTGTAGATAACCATGTTGTAGTGTAACTGTAGATAACCATGTTGTAGTATAACTGTAGATAACCATGTTGTTTACTGTAGTATAACTGTAGATAACCATGTTGTAGTATAACTGTAGATAACCAAGTTGTTTACTGTAGTATAACTGTAGATAACCATGTTGTTTACTGTAGTATAACTGTAGATAACCATGTTGTAGTATAACTGTAGATAACCATGTTGTTTACTGTAGTATAACTGTAGATAACCATGTTGTAGTGTAACTGTAGATAACCACGTTGTAGTATAACTGTAGATAACCACGTTGTAGTATAACTGTAGATAACCATGTTGTTTACTGTAGTGTAACTGTAGATAACCATGTTGTAGTATAACTGTAGATAACCATGTTGTTTACTGTAGTATAACTGTAGATAACCATGTTGTAGTATAACTGTAGATAACCATGTTGTAGTATAACTGTAGATAACCATGTTGTAGTGTAACTGTAGATAACCAAGTTGTTTACTGTAGTATAACTGTAGATAACCATGTTGTAGTATAACTGTAGATAACCATGTTGTAGTATAACTGTAGATAACCATGTTGTAGTGTAACTGTAGATAACCATGTTGTTTACTGTAGTATAACTGTAGATAACCATGTTGTAGTATAACTGTAGATAACCAAGTTGTTTACTGCAGTATAACTGTAGATAACCATGTTGTAGTATAACTGTAGATAACCATGTTGTAGTATAACTGTAGATAACCATGTTGTAGTATAACTGTAGATAACCATGTTGTTTACTGTAGTATAACTGTAGATAACCATGTTGTTTACTGTAGTATAACTGTAGATAACCATGTTGTAGTATAACTGTAGATAACCATGTTGTAGTATAACTGTAGTATAACTGTAGATAACCATGTTGTTTACTGTAGTATAACTGTAGATAACCATGTTGTAGTATAACTGTAGATAACCATTTTGTAGTATAACTGTAGATAACCATGTTGTAGTATAACTGTAGATAACCATGTTGTAGTATAACTGTAGATAACCATGTTGTAGTGTAACTGTAGATAACCATGTTGTTTACTGTAGTATAACTGTAGATAACCATGTTATAGTATAACTGTAGTATAACTGTAGATAACCATGTTATAGTATAACTGTAGATAACCATGTTGTAGTATAACTGTAGATAACCATGTTGTTTACTGTAGTGTAACTGTAGATAACCATGTTGTAGTATAACTGTAGTATAACTGTAGATAACCATTTTATAGTATAACTGTAGTATAACTGTAGATAACCATGTCGCAGTATAACCGTAGTATAACTGTAGATAACCATGTTATAGTATAACTGTAGATAACCATGTTGTAGTATAACTGTAGATAACCATGTTGTTTACTGTAGTGTAACTGTAGATAACCATGTTGTTTACTGTAGTATAACTGTAGATAACCATGTTGTAGTATAACTGTAGATAACCATGTTGTTTACTGTAGTATAACTGTAGATAACCATGTTATAGTATAACTGTAGATAACCATGTTGTAGTGTAACTGTAGATAACCATGTTGTTTACTGTAGTGTAACTGTAGATAACCATGTTGTAGTGTAACTGTAGATAACCATGTTGTTTACTGTAGTATAACTGTAGATAACCATGTTGTAGTATAACTGTAGATAACCATGTTGTTTACTGTAGTATAACTGTAGATAACCATGTTGTTTACTGTAGTATAACTGTAGATAACCATGTTGTAGTATAACTGTAGTATAACTGTAGATAACCATGTTGTTTACTGTAGTATAACTGTAGATAACCATGTTGTAGTATAACTGTAGATAACCATGTTGTAGTATAACTGTAGATAACCATGTTGTTTACTGTAGTATAACTGTAGATAACCATGTTGTAGTATAACTGTAGATAACCATGTTGTTTACTGTAGTATAACTGTAGATAACCATGTTATAGTATAACTGTAGATAACCATGTTGTAGTGTAACTGTAGATAACCATGTTGTTTACTGTAGTGTAACTGTAGATAACCATGTTGTAGTATAACTGTAGATAACCATGTTGTTTACTGTAGTATAACTGTAGATAACCATGTTGTAGTATAACTGTAGATAACCATGTTGTAGTATAACTGTAGATAACCATGTTGTTTACTGTAGTACAACTGTAGATAACCATGTTGTAATATAACTGTAGATAACCAAGTTGTTTACTGTAGTATAACTGTAGATAACCATGTTGTTTACTGTAGTATAACTGTAGATAACCATGTTGTAGTATAACTGTAGATAACCATGTTGTTTACTGTAGTATAACTGTAGATAACCATGTTGTAGTATAACTGTAGATAACCAAGTTGTTTACTGTAGTATAACTGTAGATAACCATGTTGTTTACTGTAGTACAACTGTAGATAACCATGTTGTTTACTGTAGTATAACTGTAGATAACCATGTTGTTTACTGTAGTATAACTGTAGATAACCATGTTGTAGTGTAACTGTAGATAACCATGTTGTAGTATAACTGTAGATAACCATGTTGTTTACTGTAGTATAACTGTAGATAACCATGTTGTAGTATAACTGTAGATAACCAAGTTGTTTACTGTAGTATAACTGTAGATAACCATGTTGTTTACTGTAGTATAACTGTAGATAACCATGTTGTAGTATAACTGTAGATAACCATGTTGTTTACTGTAGTATAACTGTAGATAACCATGTTGTAGTGTAACTGTAGATAACCACGTTGTAGTATAACTGTAGATAACCACGTTGTAGTATAACTGTAGATAACCATGTTGTTTACTGTAGTGTAACTGTAGATAACCATGTTGTAGTATAACTGTAGATAACCATGTTGTTTACTGTAGTATAACTGTAGATAACCATGTTGTAGTATAACTGTAGATAACCATGTTGTAGTATAACTGTAGATAACCATGTTGTAGTGTAACTGTAGATAACCAAGTTGTTTACTGTAGTATAACTGTAGATAACCATGTTGTAGTATAACTGTAGATAACCATGTTGTAGTATAACTGTAGATAACCATGTTGTAGTGTAACTGTAGATAACCATGTTGTTTACTGTAGTATAACTGTAGATAACCATGTTGTAGTATAACTGTAGATAACCAAGTTGTTTACTGCAGTATAACTGTAGATAACCATGTTGTAGTATAACTGTAGATAACCATGTTGTAGTATAACTGTAGATAACCATGTTGTAGTATAACTGTAGATAACCATGTTGTTTACTGTAGTATAACTGTAGATAACCATGTTGTTTACTGTAGTATAACTGTAGATAACCATGTTGTAGTATAACTGTAGATAACCATGTTGTAGTATAACTGTAGTATAACTGTAGATAACCATGTTGTTTACTGTAGTATAACTGTAGATAACCATGTTGTAGTATAACTGTAGATAACCATGTTGTAGTATAACTGTAGATAACCATGTTGTAGTATAACTGTAGATACCCATGTTGTAGTATAACTGTAGATAACCATGTTGTAGTGTAACTGTAGATAACCATGTTGTTTACTGTAGTATAACTGTAGATAACCATGGTATAGTATAACTGTAGTATAACTGTAGATAACCATGTTATAGTATAACTGTAGATAACCATGTTGTAGTATAACTGTAGATAACCATGTTGTTTACTGTAGTGTAACTGTAGATAACCATGTTGTAGTATAACTGTAGTATAACTGTAGATAACCATTTTATAGTATAACTGTAGTATAACTGTAGATAACCATGTCGCAGTATAACCGTAGTATAACTGTAGATAACCATGTTATAGTATAACTGTAGATAACCATGTTGTAGTATAACTGTAGATAACCATGTTGTTTACTGTAGTGTAACTGTAGATAACCATGTTGTTTACTGTAGTATAACTGTAGATAACCATGTTGTAGTATAACTGTAGATAACTATGTTGTTTACTGTAGTATAACTGTAGATAACCATGTTATAGTATAACTGTAGATAACCATGTTGTAGTGTAACTGTAGATAACCATGTTGTTTACTGTAGTGTAACTGTAGATAACCATGTTGTAGTGTAACTGTAGATAACCATGTTGTTTACTGTAGTATAACTGTAGATAACCATGTTGTAGTATAACTGTAGATAACCATGTTGTTTACTGTAGTATAACTGTAGATAACCATGTTGTTTACTGTAGTATAACTGTAGATAACCATGTTGTAGTATAACTGTAGTATAACTGTAGATAACCATGTTGTTTACTGTAGTATAACTGTAGATAACCATGTTGTAGTATAACTGTAGATAACCATGTTGTAGTATAACTGTAGATAACCATGTTGTTTACTGTAGTATAACTGTAGATAACCATGTTGTTTACTGTAGTATAACTGTAGATAACCATGTTGTAGTATAACTGTAGATAACCATGTTGTAGTATAACTGTAGATAACCATGTTGTTTACTGTAGTATAACTGTAGATAACCATGTTGTAGTGTAACTGTAGATAACCATGTTGTAGTATAACTGTAGATAACCATGTTGTAGTATAACTGTAGATAACCATGTTGTAGTATAACTGTAGATAACCACGTTGTAGTATAACTGTAGATAACCATGTTGTTTACTGTAGTATAACTGTAGATAACCATGTTGTTTACTGTAGTATAACTGTAGATAACCACGTTGTAGTATAACTGTAGATAACCATGTTGTTTACTGTAGTATAACTGTAGATAACCATGTTGTTTACTGTAGTATAACTGTAGATAACCATGTTGTAGTATAACTGTAGATAACCATGTTGTTTACTGTAGTATAACTGTAGATAACCATGTTGTTTACTGTAGTATAACTGTAGATAACCACGTTGTAGTATAACTGTATATAACCATGTTGTTTACTGTAGTATAACTGTAGATAACCATGTTGTAGTATAACTGTAGATAACCATGTTGTTTACTGTAGTATAACTGTAGATAACCATGTTGTAGTATAACTGTAGATAACCATGTTGTTTACTGTAGTGTAACTGTAGGTAACCATGTTGTAGTATAACTGTAGATAACCATGTTGTTTACTGTAGTATAACTGTAGATAACCATGTTGTAGTGTAACTGTAGATAACCATGTTGTAGTATAACTGTAGATAACCATGTTGTTTACTGTAGTATAACTGTAGATAACCATGTTATAGTATAACTGTAGATAACCATGTTGTAGTGTAACTGTAGATAACCATGTTGTTTACTGTAGTGTAACTGTAGATAACCATGTTGTAGTGTAACTGTAGATAACCATGTTGTTTACTGTAGTATAACTGTAGATAACCATGTTGTAGTATAACTGTAGATAACCATGTTGTTTACTGTAGTATAACTGTAGATAACCATGTTGTTTACTGTAGTATAACTGTAGATAACCATGTTGTAGTATAACTGTAGATAACCATGTTGTAGTATAACTGTAGATAACCATGTTGTTTACTGTAGTATAACTGTAGATAACCATGTTGTTTACTGTAGTATAACTGTAGATAACCATGTTGTAGTATAACTGTAGATAACCATGTTGTAGTATAACTGTAGATAACCATGTTGTTTACTGTAGTATAACTGTAGATAACCATGTTGTAGTGTAACTGTAGATAACCATGTTGTAGTATAACTGTAGATAACCATGTTGTAGTATAACTGTAGATAACCATGTTGTAGTATAACTGTAGATAACCACGTTGTAGTATAACTGTAGATAACCATGTTGTTTACTGTAGTATAACTGTAGATAACCATGTTGTTTACTGTAGTATAACTGTAGATAACCACGTTGTAGTATAACTGTAGATAACCATGTTGTTTACTGTAGTATAACTGTAGATAACCATGTTGTTTACTGTAGTATAACTGTAGATAACCATGTTGTAGTATAACTGTAGATAACCATGTTGTTTACTGTAGTATAACTGTAGATAACCATGTTGTTTACTGTAGTATAACTGTAGATAACCACGTTGTAGTATAACTGTATATAACCATGTTGTTTACTGTAGTATAACTGTAGATAACCATGTTGTAGTATAACTGTAGATAACCATGTTGTTTACTGTAGTATAACTGTAGATAACCATGTTGTAGTATAACTGTAGATAACCATGTTGTAGTATAACTGTAGATAACCATGTTGTTTACTGTAGTGTAACTGTAGGTAACCATGTTGTAGTATAACTGTAGATAACCATGTTGTTTACTGTAGTATAACTGTAGATAACCATGTTGTAGTATAACTGTAGATAACCATGTTGTAGTATAACTGTAGATAACCATGTTGTTTACTGTAGTATAACTGTAGATAACCACGTTGTAGTATAACTGTATATAACCATGTTGTTTACTGTAGTATAACTGTAGATAACCATGTTGTAGTGTAACTGTAGATAACCATGTTGTAGTATAACTGTAGATAACCATGTTATAGTATAACTGTAGATAACCATGTTATAGTATAACTGTAGATAACCACGTTGTCTCCTGTAGTGTAACTGTAGGTGTGTATTGGTAATAATGAATGGCTTGAGGAACTGACAGTTACAGAGAGAGATATTAGAGGTAAATAATGCAACAGATTTGTCCAACGCAGTAAAGCTCCAACGCCACCAGGTACAGGAGACAGAGAAGGTAAAGAGGTGGGAGAGACGGGGCAACGAGAGGAGGAAAAGAAGGGGAGAGAAAGAGGGGGTAGAGAGAGGGGTGAAAGAGGGGTTAGAGAGAGGAGGGAAAGAGGGGGGAGAGAGAGGGGGAGAGAAAAAGCAAAGAAGGGGAAGGGAAAGAGGAGGGAGTGAGGGGGAGAGAAAGTAGGAAAAGAGGGGGTAGATAGAGGGGGGAAGGAGGGGAAGAGGGGGAGGGAATGAGGGGCAGAGAGAGGAGGGAAATATGGGAGGGAAGAGGGGGAAGAGAGGGGGTAGATAGAGGGGGGAAGGAGGGGAAGAGGGGGAGGGAATGAGGGGCAGAGAGAGGAGGGAAATATGGGAGGGAAGAGGGGGAAGAGAGGGGGTAGAGAGAGGCGGGAAGGAGGGGAAGTGGGGGAGGGAATGAGGGGCAGAGAGAGGAGGGAAATATGGGAGGGAAGAGGGGGAAGAGAGGGGGTAGAGAGAGGCGGGAAGGAGGGGAAGTGGGGGAGGGAATGAGGGGCAGAGAGAGGAGGGAAAGATGGGGGGAGAGGGGGAAGAGAGGGGGTAGAGAGAGGAGGCAGAAAAGAGGAGGGAGAGTGATACAAGGGGTTATCTCTCTTGCTTTCCCTGTGTCCCAATATCTCTCTCACTTTCTCTCTCGCTTTGCCTCTATGTTCATCTGCCCCCCTGCTGTCTAAGCCCCCCACATCCCTCTCCCCCACTGTTCCTTCCTCTCCCAGCAGTATTCCTGCCCTCTGCATCATAATATTATGGCTAATGTTTCTGGGCCACACTGTGCTGCACGCACGCACGCACACGCACGCACACGCACACGCACGCACACGCACACGCACACGCACACACACACACACACACACACACACACACACACACACACACACACAGGTTAGAGGGGTTTATTGTAGCCCATCTGGGCCACACTGAGGCTCAGAAGTAATAATGATGAGGGGGATAACCCTTACAGACACACACACACACATATATTCACAAGCCACACACACACTGACCAGAGCAGCTCATTTGAGAGCAGCATTGATGTAACGCAAAAGTGTGTACTGTATGTGTGTGTATTAGTGTTGGTGTGCCGTAGTGTGTGTTGATGTGCTATAATGTGTGTGTGTGTGTGTCTCAATGTTGTTGTGCCATAGTGTGTGTATGTGTGTGTGTGTATGTGTGTTGATGTGCCATATTATGTGTGTAAGTGTGTGTGTGTGTGTGTGTGTGTGTGTGTGTGTGTGTGTGTGTCGTAGTCTGAAACGGTTAAATTGAAGGGAAATAAACCCTCAGAATGAGAAAAATGTAAAGCCCTTTGAATTGAATTGAATTAAACATCTTTCAGTACCAACTGATAGAGAAGCTTGAGGTGGCGGATGTTTCCTTCAGCAAACACAAGCCAGTGCCGTAGAGCCTGTCAATCAACTATGTGTGAATAAGATGCCACACAAACGTCCACACTCATTCAGAGATAACACACAAACGTCCACACTCATACAGAGATAACACACAAACGTCCACACTCATTCAGAGATAACACACAAACGTCCACACTCATACAGAGATAACACACAAACGTCCACACTCATACAGAGATAACACACAAACGTCCACACTCATACAGAGATAACACACAAACGTCCACACTCATACAGAGATAACACACAAACGTCCACACTCATACAGAGATAACACACAAACGTCCACACTCATACAGAGATAACACACAAACGTCCACACTCATTCAGAGATAACACACAAACGTCCACACTCATACAGAGATAACACATAAACGTCCACACTCATTCAGAGATAACACACAAACGTCCACACTCATTCAGAGATAACACACAAACGTCCACAATCATACAGAGATAACACACAAACGTCCACACTCATACAGAGAGATTTCACGTCAGGTATCTTATCTACATAGCTCCTGACAAAGAGACAGAACTGTCTGAAATGATAAAGACTGAATACTCGAAATGTCCTTTAACTGTAGTTACTGACACACGAAACCAATCAAATCAGATACCTTCAGAAAGACTGAAATGAAGAGAAACATAAGGGGAAAGAGAGAGAAGAAGAAGCAGATATTTATATAGAAACAAGGAGAAAGAGAAGAAGAAGCAGATATTTATATAGAAATAAGGAGAGAAGAAGAAGCAGATATTTATATAGAAATAAGGAGAAAGAGAAGAAGCAGATATTTATATAGAAACAAGGAGAGAGAGAAGAAGAAGCAGATATTTATATAGAAATAAGGAGAAAGAGAAGAAGCAGATATTTATATAGAAATAAGGAGAGAGAGAAGAAGAAGCAGA
>NC_092173.1:35966853-35991853 GCF_045791955.1 Oncorhynchus clarkii lewisi | reverse complement strand
ATATACTACAACACTGACCAGAACTATATACTACAACACTGACCAGAACTATATACTACAACACTGACCAGAACTATATACTACAACACTGACCAGAACTATACACTACAACACTGACCAGAACTATATATACTACAACACTGACCAGAACTATATACTACAACACTGACCAGAACTATACACTACAACACTGACCAGAACTATATACTACAACACTGACCAGAACTATATACAACAACACTGACCAGAACTATATATACTACAACACTGACCAGAACTATATACTACAACACTGACCAGAACTATATACTACAACACTGACGAGAACTATATATACTACAACACTGACCAGAACTATATACTACAACACTGACCAGAACTACACACTACAACACTGACCAGAACTATACACAATACAACACTGACCAGAACTATATATACACTACAACACTGACCAGAACTATATACTACAACACTGACCAGAACTATATACTACAACACTGACCAGAACTATATACTACAACACTGACCAGAACTATATACTACAACACTGACCAGAACTACACACTACAACACTGACCAGAACTATACACACTACAACACTGACCAGAACTATATATACTACAACACTGACCAGAACTATATATACACTACAACACTGACCAGAACTTTATACTACAACACTGACCAGAACTATATACTACAACACTGACCAGAACTATATACTACAACACTGACCAGAACTATACACTACAACACTGACCAGAACTATATACTACAACACTGACCAGAACTATATACTACAACACTGACCAGAACTATATATACACTACAACACTGACCATAACTATATACTACAACACTGACCAGAACTATATACTACAACACTGACCAGAACTATATACTACAACACTGACCAGAACTATACACTACAACACTGACCATAACTATATATACTACAACACTGACCAGAACTATATACTACAACACTGATCATAACTATATATACTACAACACTGAACAGAACTATATATACACTACAACACTGACCAGAACTATATACTACAACACTGACCAGAACTATACACTACAACACTGACCAGAACTATATACTACAACACTGACCAGAACTATATATACTACAACACTGACCAGAACTATATACTACAACACTGACCAGAACTATATACTACAACACTGACCATAACTATATATACTACAACACTGACCAGAACTATATACTACAACACTGACCAGAACTATATACTACAACACTGACCAGAACTATATATACTACAACACTGACCAGAACTATATACTACAACACTGACCAGAACTATATACACTACAACACTGACCAGAACTATATACTACAACACTGACCAGAACTATATATACTACAACACTGACCAGAACTATATACTACAACACTGACCATAACTATATACTACAACACTGACCAGAACTATATATACACTACAACACTGACCAGAACTATATATACACTACAACACTGACCAGAACTATATACTACAACAACACTGACCAGAACTATATACTACAACACTGACCAGAACTATATATACACTACAACACTGACCAGAACTATATACTACAACAACACTGACCAGAACTATATACTACAACACTGACCAGAACTATATATACACTACAACACTGACCAGAACTATATACTACAACACTGACCAGAACTATATACTACAACACTGACCAGAACTATATATACTACAACACTGACCAGAACTATATACACTACAACACTGACCAGAACTATATACTACAACACTGACCAGAACTATATCTACACTACAACACTGACCAGAACTATATACTACAACACTGACCAGAACTATATATACACTACAACACTGACCAGAACTATATATACACTACAACACTGACCAGCACTATATACTACAACACTGACCAGAACTATATACTACAACACTGACCAGAACTATATACTACAACACTGACCAGAACTATACACTACAACACTGACGAGAACTATATACTACAACACTGACCAGAACTATACACTACAACACTGACCAGAACTATATATACTACAACACTGACCAGAACTATATATACTACAACACTGACCAGAACTATATAATACAACACTGACCAGAACTATATACTACAACACTGACCAGAACAATATACACTACAACACTGACCAGAACTATATACTACAACACTGACCAGAACTATATACACTACAACACTGACCAGAACTATATACTACAACACTGACCAGAACTATACACTACAACACTGACCAGAACTATACACTACAACACTGACCAGAACTATATACTACAACACTGACCAGAACTATATACTACAACACTGACCAGAACTATACACTACAACACTGACCAGAACAATATACACTACAACACTAACCAGAACTATATACTACAACACTGACCAGAACTATACACTACAACACTGACCAGAACTATATACTACAACACTGACCAGAACTATATACACTACAACACTGACCAGAACTATATACTACAACACTGACCAGAACTATACACTACAACACTGACCAGAACTATATATACACTACAACACTGACCAGAACTATATACTACAACACTGACCAGAACTATATACTACAACACTGACCAGAACTATATATACTACAACACTGACCAGAACTATATACTACAACACTGACCAGAACTATATACACTACAACACTGACCAGAACTATATACTACAACACTGACCAGAACTATACACTACAACACTGACCAGAACTATATATACACTACAACACTGACCAGAACTATATACTACAACACTGACCAGAACTATATATACACTACAACACTGACCAGAACTATATATACACACTACAACACTGACCAGAACTATATACTACAACACTGACCAGAACTATATACTACAACACTGACCAGAACTATATATACACTACAACACTGACCAGAACTATATACTACAACACTGACCAGAACTATATACTACAACACTGACCAGAACTATATATACACTACAACACTGACCAGAACTATACACTACAACACTGACCAGAACTATATACTACAACACTGACCAGAACTATACACTACAACACTGACCAGAACTATATATACACTACAACACTGACCAGCACTATATACTACAACACTGACCAGAACTATATACTACAACACTGACCAGAACTATATATACACTACAACACTGACCAGAACTATATATACTACAACACTGACCAGAACTATATACTACAACACTGACCAGAACTATATACACTACAACACTGACCAGAACTATATACTACAACACTGACCAGAACTATACACTACAACACTGACCAGAACTATATCTACACTACAACACTGACCAGAACTATATACTACAACACTGACCATAACTATATACTACAACACTGACCATAACTATATATACTACAACACTGACCATAACTATATACTACAACACTGACCAGAACTATATACTACAACACTGACCAGAACTATATACTACAACACTGACCAGAACTATATATACTACAACACTGACCAGAACTATCTATACTACAACACTGACCAGAACTATATACTACAACACTGACAAGAACTATATACTACAACACTGACCAGAACAATATATACACTACAACACTGACCAGAACTATATACTACAACACTGACCAGAACTATATATACTACAACACTGACCAGAACTATATATACTACAACACTGACCAGAACTATATACTACAACACTGACCAGAACTATATACTACAACACTGAACAGAACTATATATACTACAACACTGACCAGAACTATATATACTACAACACTGACCAGAGCTATACACTACAACACTGACCAGAACTATATACTACAACACTGACCAGAACTATATATACTACAACACTGACCAGAACTATACACTACAACACTGACCAGAACTATACACTACAACACTGACCAGAACTATACACTACAACACTGACCAGAACTACACACTACAACACTGACCAGAACTATATAATACAACACTGACCAGAACTATACACTACAACACTGACCAGAACTATATATACTACAACACTGACCAGAACTATACATACACTACAACACTGACCAGAACTATACATACACTACAACACTGACCAGAACTATACACTACAACACTGACCAGAACTATATATACTACAACACTGACCAGAACTATATATACTACAACACTGACCAGAACTATACACTACAACACTGACCAGAACTATATACTACAACACTGACCAGAACTATACACTACAACACTGACCAGAACTATATACTACAACACTGACCAGAACTATATATACTACAACACTGACCAGAACTATATACTACAACACTGACCAGAACTATATACTACAACACTGACCAGAACTATATACTACAACACTGACCAGAACTATACACTACAACACTGACCAGAACTATACACTACAACACTGACCAGAACTATACACTACAACACTGACCAGAACTATATATACACTACAACACTGACCAGAACTATATACTACAACACTGACCAGAACAATATATACACTACAACACTGACCAGCACTATATACTACAACACTGACCAGAACTATATACTACAACACTGACCAGAACTATATATACACTACAACACTGACCAGAACTATATATACTACAACACTGACCAGAACTATATACTACAACACTGACCAGAACTATATACACTACAACACTGACCAGAACTATATACTACAACACTGACCAGAACTATACACTACAACACTGACCAGAACTATATCTACACTACAACACTGACCAGAACTATATACTACAACACTGACCATAACTATATACTACAACACTGACCATAACTATATATACTACAACACTGACCATAACTATATACTACAACACTGACCAGAACTATATACTACAACACTGACCAGAACTATATACTACAACACTGACCAGAACTATATATACTACAACACTGACCAGAACTATCTATACTACAACACTGACCAGAACTATATACTACAACACTGACCAGAACTATATATACACTACAACACTGACCAGAACTATATACTACAACACTGACCAGAACTATATACTACAACACTGACCAGAACTATATATACTACAACACTGACCAGAACTATATATACTACAACACTGACCAGAACTATATACTACAACACTGACCAGAACTATATACTACAACACTGACCAGAACTATATACTACAACACTGACCAGAACTATATACTACAACACTGACCAGAACTATACACTACAACACTGACCAGAACTATATACTACAACACTGACCAGAACTATACACTACAACACTGACCAGAACTATATACTACAACACTGACCAGAACTATATATACTACAACACTGACCAGAACTATATACTACAACACTGACCAGAACTATATACTACAACACTGACCAGAACTATATACTACAACACTGACCAGAACTATATATACTACAACACTGACCAGAACTATATACTACAACACTGACCAGAACTATATACTACAACACTGACCAGAACTATATACTACAACACTGACCAGAACTATACACTACAACACTGACCAGAACTATACACTACAACACTGACCAGAACTATACACTACAACACTGACCAGAACTATATATACACTACAACACTGACCAGAACTATATACTACAACACTGACCAGAACAATATACTACAACACTGACCAGAACTATATATACACTACAACACTGACCAGAACTATATACTACAACACTGACCAGAACTATATATACACTACAACACTGACCAGAACTATATATATACTACAACACTGACCAGAACTATATACTACAACACTGACCAGAACTATATATACACTACAACACTGACCAGAACTATATACTACAACACTGACCAGAACAATATACTACAACACTGACCAGAACTATATATACACTACAACACTGACCAGAACTATATACTACAACACTGACCAGAACTATATATACACTACAACACTGACCAGAACTATATACTACAACACTGACCAGAACTATATACTACAACACTGACCAGAACTATACACTACAACACTGACCAGAACTATATATACTACAACACTGACCAGAACTATATACTACAACACTGACCATAACTATATATACTACAACACTGAACAGAACTATATATACACTACAACACTGACCAGAACTATATACTACAACACTGACCAGAACTATATACTACAACACTGACCAGAACTATATACTACAACACTGACCAGAACTATATATACACTACAACACTGACCAGAACTATATATATACTACAACACTGACCAGAACTATATACTACAACACTGACCGGAACTATATACTACAACACTGACCAGAACTATATATACACTACAACACTGACCAGAACTATATACTACAACACTGACCAGAACTATATACACTACAACACTGACCAGAACTATATACTACAACACTGACCAGAACTATACACTACAACACTGACCAAAACTATACACTACAACACTGACCAGAACTATATACTACAACACTGACCAGAACTATATACTACAACACTGACCAGAACTATACACTACAACACTGACCAGAACTATATATACACTACAACACTGACCAGAACTATATACTACAACACTGACCAGAACTATATACTACAACACTGACCAGAACTATATATACTACAACACTGACCAGAACTATATACACTACAACACTGACCAGAACTATATACACTACAACACTGACCAGAACTATATACTACAACACTGACCAGAACTATATATACACTACAACACTGACCAGAACTATATAGTACAACACTGACCAGAACTATATACTACAACACTGACCAGAACTATATATACTACAACACTGACCAGAACTATATACTACAACACTGACCAGAACTATATACTACAACACTGACCAGAACTATATATACTACAACACTGACCAGAACTATATATACTACAACACTGACCAGAACTATATACTACAACACTGACCAGAACTATATATACACTACAACACTGACCAGAACTATATATACACTACAACACTGACCAGAACTATATACTACAACACTGACCAGAACTATATATACTACAACACTGACCAGAACTATATATACTACAACACTGACCAGAACTATATACTGCAACACTGACCAGAACGATATACTACAACACTGACCAGAACTATATATACTACAACACTGACCAGAACTATATACTACAACACTGACCAGAACTATATATACTACAACACTGACCAGAACTATACACTACAACACTGACCAGAACTATATATACACTACAACACTGACCAGAACTATATATACTACAACACTGACCAGAACTATATATTACAACACTGACCAGAACTATACACTACAACACTGACCAGAACTATATATACACTACAACACTGACCAGAACTATATATACTACAACACTGACCAGAACTATACACTACAACACTGACCAGAACTATATACTACAACACTGACCAGAACTATATATACTACAACACTGACCAGAACTATACACTACAACACTGACCAGAACTATATATACTACAACACTGACCAGAACTATACACTACAACACTGACCAGAACTATACACACTACAACACTGACCAGAACTATATAATACAACACTGACCAGAACTATACACTACAACACTGACCAGAACTATATATACTACAACACTGACCAGAACTATACATACACTACAACACTGACCAGAACTATACACTACAACACTGACCAGAACTATACATACACTACAACACTGACCAGAACTATACACTACAACACTGACCAGAACTATATATACTACAACACTGACCAGAACTATATATACTACAACACTGACCAGAACTATATACTACAACACTGACCAGAACTATATATACTACAACACTGACCAGAACTATATACACTACAACACTGACCAGAACTATATATACTACAACACTGACCAGAACTATATACACTACAACACTGACCAGAACTATATATACTACAACACTGACCAGAACTATATACTACAACACTGACCAGAACTATATATACTACAACACTGACCAGAACTATATATACTACAACACTGACCAGAACTATATATACTACAACACTGACCAGAACTATATATACTACAACACTGACCAGAACTATATATACTAAAACACTGACCAGAACTATATATACTACAACACTGACCAGAACTATATACTACAACACTGACCAGAACTATATACTACAACACTGACCAGAACTATATATACTACAACACTGACCAGAACTATATACTACAACACTGACCAGAACTATATATACTACAACACTGACCAGAACTATACACTACAACACTGACCAGAACTATATATACACTACAACACTGACCAGAACTATATATACTACAACACTGACCAGAACTATATATTACAACACTGACCAGAACTATACACTACAACACTGACCAGAACTATATATACACTACAACACTGACCAGAACTATATATACTACAACACTGACCAGAACTATACACTACAACACTGACCAGAACTATATACTACAACACTGACCAGAACTATATATACTACAACACTGACCAGAACTATACACTACAACACTGACCAGAACTATATATACTACAACACTGACCAGAACTATACACTACAACACTGACCAGAACTATACACACTACAACACTGACCAGAACTATATAATACAACACTGACCAGAACTATATATACTACAACACTGACCAGAACTATATACTACAACACTGACCAGAACTATACACTACAACACTGACCAGAACTATATACTACAACACTGACCAGAACTATACACTACAACACTGACCAGAACTATATATACTACAACACTGACCAGAACTATATACTACAACACTGACCAGAACTATACATACACTACAACACTGACCAGAACTATATACTACAACACTGACCAGAACTATATATACTACAACACTGACCAGAACTATACATACACTACAACACTGACCAGAACTATATACTACAACACTGACCAGAACTATACATACACTACAACACTGACCAGAACTATACACTACAACACTGACCAGAACTATATATACTACAACACTGACCAGAACTATATATACTACAACACTGACCAGAACTATATACTACAACACTGACCAGAACTATATATACTACAACACTGACCAGAACTATATACACTACAACACTGACCAGAACTATATATACTACAACACTGACCAGAACTATATATACTACAACACTGACCAGAACTATATACTACAACACTGACCAGAACTATATATACTACAACACTGACCAGAACTATATATACTACAACACTGACCAGAACTATACACTACAACACTGACCAGAACTATATATACACTACAACACTGACCAGAACTATATACTACAACACTGACCAGAACTATATACTACAACACTGACCAGAACTATATATACTACAACACTGACCAGAACTATATACACTACAACACTGACCAGAACTATATACACTACAACACTGACCAGAACTATATACTACAACACTGACCAGAACTATATATACACTACAACACTGACCAGAACTATATAGTACAACACTGACCAGAACTATATACTACAACACTGACCAGAACTATATATACTACAACACTGACCAGAACTATATACTACAACACTGACCAGAACTATATACTACAACACTGACCAGAACTATATATACTACAACACTGACCAGAACTATATATACTACAACACTGACCAGAACTATATACTACAACACTGACCAGAACTATATATACACTACAACACTGACCAGAACTATATATACACTACAACACTGACCAGAACTATATACTACAACACTGACCAGAACTATATATACTACAACACTGACCAGAACTATATATACTACAACACTGACCAGAACTATATACTGCAACACTGACCAGAACGATATACTACAACACTGACCAGAACTATATATACTACAACACTGACCAGAACTATATACTACAACACTGACCAGAACTATATATACTACAACACTGACCAGAACTATACACTACAACACTGACCAGAACTATATATACACTACAACACTGACCAGAACTATATATACTACAACACTGACCAGAACTATATATTACAACACTGACCAGAACTATACACTACAACACTGACCAGAACTATATATACACTACAACACTGACCAGAACTATATATACTACAACACTGACCAGAACTATACACTACAACACTGACCAGAACTATATACTACAACACTGACCAGAACTATATATACTACAACACTGACCAGAACTATACACTACAACACTGACCAGAACTATATATACTACAACACTGACCAGAACTATACACTACAACACTGACCAGAACTATACACACTACAACACTGACCAGAACTATATAATACAACACTGACCAGAACTATACACTACAACACTGACCAGAACTATATATACTACAACACTGACCAGAACTATACATACACTACAACACTGACCAGAACTATACACTACAACACTGACCAGAACTATACATACACTACAACACTGACCAGAACTATACACTACAACACTGACCAGAACTATATATACTACAACACTGACCAGAACTATATATACTACAACACTGACCAGAACTATATACTACAACACTGACCAGAACTATATATACTACAACACTGACCAGAACTATATACACTACAACACTGACCAGAACTATATATACTACAACACTGACCAGAACTATATACACTACAACACTGACCAGAACTATATATACTACAACACTGACCAGAACTATATATACTACAACACTGACCAGAACTATATACTACAACACTGACCAGAACTATATATACTACAACACTGACCAGAACTATATATACTACAACACTGACCAGAACTATATATACTACAACACTGACCAGAACTATATATACTACAACACTGACCAGAACTATATATACTACAACACTGACCAGAACTATATATACTACAACACTGACCAGAACTATATACTACAACACTGACCAGAACTATATACTACAACACTGACCAGAACTATATATACTACAACACTGACCAGAACTATATACTACAACACTGACCAGAACTATATATACTACAACACTGACCAGAACTATACACTACAACACTGACCAGAACTATATATACACTACAACACTGACCAGAACTATATATACTACAACACTGACCAGAACTATATATTACAACACTGACCAGAACTATACACTACAACACTGACCAGAACTATATATACACTACAACACTGACCAGAACTATATATACTACAACACTGACCAGAACTATACACTACAACACTGACCAGAACTATATACTACAACACTGACCAGAACTATATATACTACAACACTGACCAGAACTATACACTACAACACTGACCAGAACTATATATACTACAACACTGACCAGAACTATACACTACAACACTGACCAGAACTATACACACTACAACACTGACCAGAACTATATAATACAACACTGACCAGAACTATATATACTACAACACTGACCAGAACTATATACTACAACACTGACCAGAACTATACACTACAACACTGACCAGAACTATATACTACAACACTGACCAGAACTATACACTACAACACTGACCAGAACTATATATACTACAACACTGACCAGAACTATATACTACAACACTGACCAGAACTATACATACACTACAACACTGACCAGAACTATATACTACAACACTGACCAGAACTATATATACTACAACACTGACCAGAACTATACATACACTACAACACTGACCAGAACTATATACTACAACACTGACCAGAACTATACATACACTACAACACTGACCAGAACTATACACTAAAACACTGACCAGAACTATATATACTACAACACTGACCAGAACTATATATACTACAACACTGACCAGAACTATATACTACAACACTGACCAGAACTATATATACTACAACACTGACCAGAACTATATACACTACAACACTGACCAGAACTATATATACTACAACACTGACCAGAACTATATATACTACAACACTGACCAGAACTATATACTACAACACTGACCAGAACTATATATACTACAACACTGACCAGAACTATATATACTACAACACTGACCAGAACTATATATACTACAACACTGACCAGAACTATATATGCCACAACACTGACCAGAACTATATACACTACAACACTGACCAGAACTATATACTACAACACTGACCAGAACTATATATACACTACAACACTGACCAGAACTACACACTACAACACTGACCAGAACTATATACTACAACACTGAACAGAACTATACACTACAACACTGACCAGAACTATACACTACAACACTGACCAGAACTATATACTACAACACTGACCAGAACTATATACACTACAACAATGACCAGAACTATATATACCACAACACTGACCAGTACTACACGCTACAACACTGACCAGAACTACACACTACAACACTGACCAGAACTACACACTACAACACTGACCAGAACTACACACTACAACACTGACCAGAACTACACACTACAACACTGACCAGAACTATACACACTACAACACTGACCAGAACTATATACTACAACACTGACCAGAACTATACACTACAACACTGACCAGAACTATATATACTACAACACTGACCAGAACTATACATACACTACAACACTGACCAGAACTATATATACTACAACACTGACCAGAACTATATACTACAACACTGACCAGAACTATATACTACAACACTGACCAGAACTATACACTACAACACTGACCAGAACTATATACACTACAACACTGACCAGAACTATATACTACAACACTGACCAGAACTATACACTACAACACTGACCAGAACTATATATACTACAACACTGACCAGAACTATATACTACAACACTGACCAGAACTATACACTACAACACTGACCAGAACTATATACTACAACACTGACCAGAACTATACACTACAACACTGAACAGAACTATATACACTACAACACTGAACAGAACTATATACACTACAACACTGACCAGAACTATACACTACAACACTGACCAGAACTATATACTACAACACTGACCAGAACTATACACTACAACACTGACCAGAACTATACATACACTACAACACTGACCAGAACTATACACTACAACACTGACCAGAACTATATATACTACAACACTGACCAGAACTATATATACTACAACACTGACCAGAACTATATACTACAACACTGACCAGAACTATATACTACAACACTGACCAGAACTATATATACTACAACACTGACCAGAACTATATATACTACAACACTGACCAGAACTATATATACTACAACACTGACCAGAACTATATACTACAACACTGACCAGAACTATATATGCTACAACACTGACCAGAACTATATACACTACAACACTGATCAGAACTATATACTACAACACTGACCAGAACTATACACTACAACACTGACCAGAACTACACACTACAACACTGACCAGAACTATATACTACAACACTGACCAGAACTATACACACTACAACACTGACCAGAACTATATACTACAACACTGACCAGAACTATACACTACAACACTGACCAGAACTATATATACTACAACACTGACCAGAACTATACATACACTACAACACTGACCAGAACTATATATACTACAACACTGACCAGAACTATATACTACAACACTGACCAGAACTATATACTACAACACTGACCAGAACTATACACTACAACACTGACCAGAACTATATACACTACAACACTGACCAGAACTATATACTACAACACTGACCAGAACTATACACTACAACACTGACCAGAACTATACACTACAACACTGACCAGAACTATATATACTACAACACTGACCAGAACTATACACTACAACACTGACCAGAACTATATACTACAACACTGACCAGAACTATACACTACAACACTGAACAGAACTATATACACTACAACACTGAACAGAACTATATACACTACAACACTGACCAGAACTATACACTACAACACTGACCAGAACTATATACTACAACACTGACCAGAACTATACACTACAACACTGACCAGAACTATACATACACTACAACACTGACCAGAACTATACACTACAACACTGACCAGAACTATATATACTACAACACTGACCAGAACTATATATACTACAACACTGACCAGAACTATATATACTACAACACTGACCAGAACTATATACTACAACACTGACCAGAACTATATATGCTACAACACTGACCAGAACTATATACACTACAACACTGATCAGAACTATATACTACAACACTGACCAGAACTATACACTACAACACTGACCAGAACTATACACTACAACACTGACCAGAACTACACACTACAACACTGACCAGAACTATATACTACAACACTGAACAGAACTATACACTACAACACTGACCAGAACTATACACTACAACACTGACCAGAACTATATACTACAACACTGACCAGAACTATATACACTACAACACTGACCAGAACTATATATACCACAACACTGACCAGAACTACACACTACAACACTGACCAGAACTACACACTACAACACTGACCAGAACTACACACTACAACACTGACCAGAACTACACACTACAACACTGACCAGAACTACACACTACAACACTGACCAGAACTATACACACTACAACACTGACCAGAACTATATACTACAACACTGACCAGAACTATACACTACAACACTGACCAGAACTATATATACTACAACACTGACCAGAACTATACATACACTACAACACTGACCAGAACTATATACTACAACACTGACCAGAACTATATATGCTACAACACTGACCAGAACTATACACTACAACACTGACCAGAACTATATATACTACAACACTGACCAGAACTATACACTACAACACTGACCAGAACTATATACTACAACACTGACCAGAACTATACACTACAACACTGAACAGAACTATATACACTACAACACTGAACAGAACTATATACACTACAACACTGACCAGAACTATACACTACAACACTGACCAGAACTATATACTACAACACTGACCAGAACTATACACTACAACACTGACCAGAACTATACATACACTACAACACTGACCAGAACTATACACTACAACACTGACCAGAACTATATACACTACAACACTGACCAGAACTATATATACTACAACACTGACCAGAACTATATACTACAACACTGACCAGAACTATATACTACAACACTGACCAGAACTATATATACTACAACACTGACCAGAACTATATATACTACAACACTGACCAGAACTATATATACTACAACACTGACCAGAACTATATACTACAACACTGACCAGAACTATATATGCTACAACACTGACCAGAACTATATACACTACAACACTGATCAGAACTATATACTACAACACTGACCAGAACTATACACTACAACACTGACCAGAACTATACACTACAACACTGACCAGAACTACACACTACAACACTGACCAGAACTATATACTACAACACTGAACAGAACTATACACTACAACACTGACCAGAACTATACACTACAACACTGACCAGAACTATATACTACAACACTGACCAGAACTATATACACTACAACACTGACCAGAACTATATATACCACAACACTGACCAGAACTACACACTACAACACTGACCAGAACTACACACTACAACACTGACCAGAACTACACACTACAACACTGACCAGAACTACACACTACAACACTGACCAGAACTACACACTACAACACTGACCAGAACTATACACACTACAACACTGACCAGAACTATATACTACAACACTGACCAGAACTATACACTACAACACTGACCAGAACTATATATACTACAACACTGACCAGAACTATACATACACTACAACACTGACCAGAACTATATACTACAACACTGACCAGAACTATATATGCTACAACACTGACCAGAACTATATACACTACAACACTGATCAGAACTATATACT
Organism: Oncorhynchus clarkii lewisi; assembly: GCF_045791955.1. Lineage (NCBI taxonomy): Eukaryota > Metazoa > Chordata > Actinopteri > Salmoniformes > Salmonidae > Oncorhynchus > Oncorhynchus clarkii. Next base: position 35,975,579 of record NC_092173.1, on the reverse strand, counting down.
ACAACACTGACCAGAACTATACACTACAACACTGACCAGAACTATACACTACAACACTGACCAGAACTACACACTACAACACTGACCAGAACTATATACTACAACACTGAACAGAACTATACACTACAACACTGACCAGAACTATACACTACAACACTGACCAGAACTATATACTACAACACTGACCAGAACTATATACACTACAACACTGACCAGAACTATATATACCACAACACTGACCAGAACTACACACTACAACACTGACCAGAACTACACACTACAACACTGACCAGAACTACACACTACAACACTGACCAGAACTACACACTACAACACTGACCAGAACTACACACTACAACACTGACCAGAACTATACACACTACAACGCTGACCAGAACTATATACTACAACACTGACCAGAACTATACACTACAACACTGACCAGAACTATATATACTACAACACTGACCAGAACTATACATACACTACAACACTGACCAGAACTATATATACTACAACACTGACCAGAACTATATACTACAACACTGACCAGAACTATATACTACAACACTGACCAGAACTATACACTACAACACTGACCAGAACTATATACACTACAACACTGACCAGAACTATACACTACAACACTGACCAGAACTATATATACTACAACACTGACCAGAACTATATACTACAACACTGACCAGAACTATACACTACAACACTGACCAGAACTATATATACTACAACACTGACCAGAACTATATACTACAACACTGACCAGAACTATACACTACAACACTGAACAGAACTATATATACTACAACACTGACCAGAACTATATACACTACAACACTGACCAGAACTATACACTACAACACTGACCAGAACTATATACTACAACACTGACCAGAACTATACACTACAACACTGACCAGAACTATACATACACTACAACACTGACCAGAACTATATATACTACAACACTGACCAGAACTATACACTACAACACTGACCAGAACTATATACTACAACACTGACCAGAACTATATACTACAACACTGACCAGAACTATACACACTACAACACTGACCAGAACTATATACTACAACACTGACCAGAACTATATATACACTACAACACTGACGAGAACTATATATACACTACAACACTGACCAGAACTATATATACACTACAACACTGACCAGAACTATATATACACTACAACACTGACCAGAACTATATATACACTACAACACTGACCAGAACTATATACTACAACACTGACCAGAACTATACACTACAACACTGACCAGAACTATATATACTACAACACTGACCAGAACTATATATACTACAACACTGACCAGAACTATATATACTACAACACTGACCAGAACTATATATACTACAACACTGACCAGAACTATATACTACAACACTGACCAGAACTATATACTACAACACTGACCAGAACTATATACTACAACACTGACCAGAACTATACACTACAACACTGACCAGAACTATATACACTACAACACTGACCAGAACTATATACTACAACACTGACCAGAACTATACACTACAACACTGACCAGAACTATATATACTACAACACTGACCAGAACTATATACTACAACACTGACCAGAACTATACACTACAACACTGACCAGAACTATATATACTACAACACTGACCAGAACTATATACTACAACACTGACCAGAACTATACACTACAACACTGAACAGAACTATATATACTACAACACTGACCAGAACTATATACACTACAACACTGACCAGAACTATACACTACAACACTGACCAGAACTATATACTACAACACTGACCAGAACTATACACTACAACACTGACCAGAACTATACATACACTACAACACTGACCAGAACTATATATACTACAACACTGACCAGAACTATACACTACAACACTGACCAGAACTATATACTACAACACTGACCAGAACTATATACTACAACACTGACCAGAACTATACACACTACAACACTGACCAGAACTATATACTACAACACTGACCAGAACTATATATACACTACAACACTGACGAGAACTATATATACACTACAACACTGACCAGAACTATATATACACTACAACACTGACCAGAACTATATATACACTACAACACTGACCAGAACTATATATACACTACAACACTGACCAGAACTATATACTACAACACTGACCAGAACTATACACTACAACACTGACCAGAACTATATATACTACAACACTGACCAGAACTATATATTACAACACTGACCAGAACTATACACACTACAACACTGACCAGAACTATATACTACAACACTGACCAGAACAATATATACACTACAACACTGACCAGAACTATATATACACTACAACACTGACCAGAACTATATACTACAACACTGACCAGAACTATACACTACAACACTGACGAGAACTATATACTACAACACTGACCAGAACTATACACTACAACACTGACCAGAACTATATACTACAACACTGACCAGAACTATATATACACTACAACACTGACCAGAACTATACACTACAACACTGACCAGAACTATATACACTACAACACTGACCAGAACTATATACTACAACACTGACCAGAACTATATACACTACAACACTGACCAGAACTATATACTACAACACTGACCAGAACTATACACTACAACACTGACCAGAACTATATATACTACAACACTGACCAGAACTATATACTACAACACTGACCAGAACTATACACTACAACACTGACCAGAACTATATATACTACAACACTGACCAGAACTATATACTACAACACTGACCAGAACTATACACTACAACACTGACCAGAACTATATATACTACAACACTGACCAGAACTATATACACTACAACACTGACCAGAACATTACACTACAACACTGACCAGAACTATATACTACAACACTGACCAGAACTATACACTACAACACTGACCAGAACTATACATACACTACAACACTGACCAGAACTATATATACTACAACACTGACCAGAACTATACACTACAACACTGACCAGAACTATATACTACAACACTGACCAGAACTATATACTACAACACTGACCAGAACTATACACACTACAACACTGACCAGAACTATATACTACAACACTGACCAGAACTATACACTACAACACTGACCAGAACTATATACTACAACACTGACCAGAACTATACACTACAACACTGACCAGAACTATATATACACTACAACACTGACCAGAACTACACACTACAACACTGACCAGAACTATATACTACAACACTGACCAGAACTATATACTACAACACTGACCAGAACTATACACTACAACACTGACCAGAACTATACACTACAACACTGACCAGAACTATACACTACAACACTGACCAGAACTATATACTACAACACTGACCAGAACTATATACTACAACACTGACCAGAACTATATATACCACAACACTGACCAGAACTACACACTACAACACTGACCAGAACTACACACTACAACACTGACCAGAACTACACACTACAACACTGACCAGAACTACACACTACAACACTGACCAGAACTACACACTACAACACTGACCAGAACTATACACACTACAACACTGACCAGAACTATATACTACAACACTGACCAGAACTATACACTACAACACTGACCAGAACTATATATACTACAACACTGACCAGAACTATACACTACAACACTGACCAGAACTATATATACTACAACACTGACCAGAACTATATACTACAACACTGACCAGAACTATATACTACAACACTGACCAGAACTATATACTACAACACTGACCAGAACTATATACTACAACACTGACCAGAACTATACACTACAACACTGACCAGAACTATATACACTACAACACTGACCAGAACTATATACTACAACACTGACCAGAACTATACACTACAACACTGACCAGAACTATATATACTACAACACTGACCAGAACTATATACTACAACACTGACCAGAACTATACACTACAACACTGACCAGAACTATACACTACAACACTGACCAGAACTATATACTACAACACTGACCAGAACTATACACTACAACACTGACCAGAACTATATACACTACAACACTGACCAGAACTATACACTACAACACTGACCAGAACTATACACTACAACACTGACCAGAACTATATACTACAACACTGACCAGAACTATACACTACAACACTGACCAGAACTATATACACTACAACACTGACCAGACCTATATACTACAACACTGACCAGAACTATATACTACAACACTGACCAGAACAATATACACTACAACACTGACCAGAACTATATACTACAACACTGACCAGAACTATATACTACAACACTGACCAGAACTATACACTACAACACTGACCAGAACTATATATACTACAACACTGACCAGAACTATATACTACAACACTGACCAGAACTATATACTACAACACTGACCAGAACTATATATACACTACAACACTGACCAGAACTATATACTACAACACTGACCAGAACTATATATATACTACAACACTGACCAGAACTATATATACACTACAACACTGACCAGAACTATATACTACAACACTGACCAGAACTATATATACACTACAACACTGACCAGAACTATATACTACAACACTGACCAGAACTATACACTACAACACTGACCAGAACTATACATACTACAACACTGACCAGAACTATATACTACAACACTTACCAGAACTATATATACACTACAACACTGACCATAACTATATACTACAACAACACTGACCAGAACTATATATACACTACAACACTGACCAGAACTATATATATACTACAACACTGACCAGAACTATATACTACAACACTGACCAGAACTATATATACACTACAACACTGACCATAACTATATACTACAACAACACTGACCAGAACTATATATACACTACAACACTGACCAGAACTATATACTACAACACTGACCAGAACTATATACTACACCACTGACCAGAACAATATACACTACAACACTGACCAGAACTATATACTACAACACTGACCAGAACTATATATATACTACAACACTGACCAGAACTATATACTACAACACTGACCAGAACTATACATACACTACAACACTGACCAGAACTACACACTACAACACTGACCAGAACTATATATTACAACACTGACCAGAACTATATATACTACAACACTGACCAGAACTATATATTACAACACTGACCAGAACTATATACTACAACACTGACCAGAACTATATATACTACAACACTGACCAGAACTATATATACTACAACACTGACCAGAACTATACACTACAACACTGACCAGAACTATATATACACTACAACACTGACCAGAACTATACACTACAACACTGACCAGAACTATATACACTACAACACTGACCAGAACTATATACTACAACACTGACCAGAACTATATAAACTACAACACTGACCAGAACTATATACTACAACACTGACCAGAACTATACACTACAACACTGACCAGAACTATATATACTACAACACTGACCAGAACTATATACTACAACACTGACCAGAACTATACACTACAACACTGACCAGAACTATATATACTACAACACTGACCAGAACTATATACTACAACACTGACCAGAACTATACACTACAACACTGACCAGAACTATATATACTACAACACTGACCAGAACTATATACACTACAACACTGACCAGAACTATACACTACAACACTGACCAGAACTATATACTACAACACTGACCAGAACTATACACTACAACACTGACCAGAACTATACATACACTGCAACACTGACCAGAACTATATATACTACAACACTGACCAGAACTATACACTACAACACTGACCAGAACTATATACTACAACACTGACCAGAACTATATACTACAACACTAACCAGAACTATACACACTACAACACTGACCAGAACTATATACTACAACACTGACCAGAACTATACACTACAACACAGACCAGAACTATATACTACAACACTGACCAGAACTATACACTACAACACTGACCAGAACTATATATACACTACAACACTGACCAGAACTACACACTACAACACTGACCAGAACTATATACTACAACACTGACCATAACTATATACTACAACACTGACCAGAACTATACACTACAACACTGACCAGAACTATACACTACAACACTGACCAGAACTATACACTACAACACTGACCAGAACTATATACTACAACACTGACCAGAACTATATACTACAACACTGACCAGAACTATATATACCACAACACTGACCAGAACTACACACTACAACACTGACCAGAACTACACACTACAACACTGACCAGAACTACACACTACAACACTGACCAGAACTACACACTACAACACTGACCAGAACTACACACTACAACACTGACCAGAACTATACACACTACAACACTGACCAGAACTATATACTACAACACTGACCAGAACTATACACTACAACACTGACCAGAACTATATATACTACAACACTGACCAGAACTATACACTACAACACTGACCAGAACTATATATACTACAACACTGACCAGAACTATATACTACAACACTGACCAGAACTATATACTACAACACTGACCAGAACTATATACTACAACACTGACCAGAACTATATACTACAACACTGACCAGAACTATACACTACAACACTGACCAGAACTATATACACTACAACACTGACCAGAACTATATACTACAACACTGACCAGAACTATACACTACAACACTGACCAGAACTATATATACTACAACACTGACCAGAACTATATACTACAACACTGACCAGAACTATACACTACAACACTGACCAGAACTATACACTACAACACTGACCAGAACTATATACTACAACACTGACCAGAACTATACACTACAACACTGACCAGAACTATATATACTACAACACTGACCAGAACTATATACACTACAACACTGACCAGAACTATACACTACAACACTGACCAGAACTATATACTACAACACTGACCAGAACTATACACTACAACACTGACCAGAACTATATACACTACAACACTGACCAGACCTATATACTACAACACTGACCAGAACTATATACTACAACACTGACCAGAACAATATACACTACAACACTGACCAGAACTATATACTACAACACTGACCAGAACTATATACTACAACACTGACCAGAACTATACACTACAACACTGACCAGAACTATATATACTACAACACTGACCAGAACTATATACTACAACACTGACCAGAACTATATACTACAACACTGACCAGAACTATATATACACTACAACACTGACCAGAACTATATACTACAACACTGACCAGAACTATATATATACTACAACACTGACCAGAACTATATATACACTACAACACTGACCAGAACTATATACTACAACACTGACCAGAACTATATATACACTACAACACTGACCAGAACTATATACTACAACACTGACCAGAACTATACACTACAACACTGACCAGAACTATACATACTACAACACTGACCAGAACTATATACTACAACACTGACCAGAACTATATATACACTACAACACTGACCATAACTATATACTACAACAACACTGACCAGAACTATATATACACTACAACACTGACCAGAACTATATATATACTACAACACTGACCAGAACTATATACTACAACACTGACCAGAACTATATATACACTACAACACTGACCATAACTATATACTACAACAACACTGACCAGAACTATATATACACTACAACACTGACCAGAACTATATACTACAACACTGACCAGAACTATATACTACACCACTGACCAGAACAATATACACTACAACACTGACCAGAACTATATACTACAACACTGACCAGAACTATATATATACTACAACACTGACCAGAACTATATACTACAACACTGACCAGAACTATACATACACTACAACACTGACCAGAACTACACACTACAACACTGACCAGAACTATATATTACAACACTGACCAGAACTATATATACTACAACACTGACCAGAACTATATATTACAACACTGACCAGAACTATATACTACAACACTGACCAGAACTATATATACTACAACACTGACCAGAACTATATATACTACAACACTGACCAGAACTATACACTACAACACTGACCAGAACTATATATACTACAACACTGACCAGAACTATATACTACAACACTGACCAGAACTATATATACTACAACACTGACCAGAACTATATATACTACAACACTGACCAGAACTATACACTACAACACTGACCAGAACTATATATACTACAACACTGACCAGAACTATATACTACAACACTGACCAGAACTATATATACTACAACACTGACCAGAACTATATATACTACAACACTGACCAGAACTATACACTACAACACTGACCAGAACTATACACTACAACACTGACAACAAATAGAGCATTGATCCACAGTTGCTGATGAAAAAGGAGCATTTACTGGGCAAATGTAATTAACACTCCCCCTCTCTTGCTTTTTTATTCTCTCTCTCTCTCTCTCCCTCTCTATCTCTCTC